>NW_020955606.1:197900-396984 GCF_003031625.1 Empidonax traillii | reverse complement strand
TCTTCACTAAACTTGAACCAGCGCTGTAGGAGAGCAAAGCAATGCACATTTTAATATCTTTTTGACCTCCTGGTTCCCAATGCCTTTTTCTTTTCCTTTTTCTTTTCACTTATAATGGATTTTCACAGTATTTCTCACACACAAATTTAGAGAGTTGTGAGAGGCTGATAACCCCACACTGAAGTTTTGGACGCTGCTAGATGCTCTGCAACTGGTCACTTTTGACCTGGGATTTCCTTGTACTAAGATTTTTAGGAACATCAAGAATTGTTTCTGTCAACGTGGCTTTTTTTTTTTTTTTTTTTTTTCCTGCAGTTTATCTTTCTGCCATGACTGTGGTTCCAGATAGAGGGTCATACAGGGGCTGTCTTCTGGCAAGGGAAAAAAGCATCTGAATGATGCTTCTCACACACACAGTGCCTGCCTTTGGAACTCCCAGCTCTGTGGGACTGATCTGGGTTGAACCCCTCCACAACTGTTGTTTGCTGTGTGCGTCAGATTTTTAGGTGGCACATTATCAGTTATGCATGAAGCGATGGATTTCTGCTTAATTCTGGTAGGCTCTCAGCAGCAGAGCCCCTTCATGCCCTTCATTTGCCTCAACGGGGGGAGTCACTGCGGTCATATGCAAATCTTGCCATAATTACCCACGATTTTCTTATTTCCACACTGACTGGCTGCACCAGAGCTTCCACTCCAGGTCTGCTAGGAAACTTCACCCATGAGCTTGTCCCCTACCTAGAAGTATTTCCTTTCCTTTGCTCTCCAAAATCAACACTGGTTTTATTCTGAAAGTGGCTCTAAGCCCTGGTTTGGTCTGACAGCACAAAATCTTCTTTATTTTGCAAACTACAGACCAGACTAGCTGGTTTTCTAGAGCTGATAATTTTATTTTCAATAATGCAAGTCTAGAGAAACTCAGCTTGTTGACCAGCAGAACAATGGTATGTCTCTACCCAAAGCAGAGGAGTTAATTTGTGATGGGGTAATTTTATGTCTTAGTGGAGAGGTGAGTGTGTGAGGCTTTTGCCACAGTAGGAATATGCCTGCAAATAGACATTCCTGATGGGTAATATAGCCTCTTAAATGTACACTCACCCAAACTGGACACTGTAAGCCAAAAGTTATGCTGTTTTAATGAGAGCTTTGTAATTAGGTTGTTCATTTGCTGGGCGAAATTGTCATTAGTAGAGGAAGGTTTTATTAATTCACCTTTTTATATAAAGAATATAATGAATCACTAACATTCTTATAGATACAGACCATGATTATTTCTGCTCCCTGCCTTGCAAACATCTTGTTTCAAATTAGGTTTATCTGCTGTCTAAAACTAAATACAATGAATAGATGTATAATAAAATCTTTTAATTGTCTTAGCATATGTTGCTTTTATTAGGTGAGAATAATTGCATTCATGGGATCACCTACAAAGTCCTTTAGAATATAAAATTGAAATGGCTTCACACTGAGTGCACAAGTCCTTCTGAGCCGTGCCATTTTCCCCTTCACTGCCTCTTGTCCCCCTTTCGCTGTAAAGTTCACATTGAAGTGTGACAAGAGACACTTGACAACTGACACATGCTGGATCTTATCAGCAGTGAGTGCAGTCATGGGCCCTGACTGAAGAGCGATTGTCATTTCTACACCATTTATTCCTCTCCTAGCCTCATTGCTTGCTTCCTTTCTGAGGAAATTTTCCCTGTTAAAGTACTGTACTTGTCGTTCTTTTTTGGTCCATGTCTGTGGGGGGTTTTTTTCTTTTTTTTTTTTTTTTTCCCCTCATGGAAGGATTTTGTTATGCATTCATCCCATAGGCAAGCCTCTAACAGACTTCCTCTAACCTCTTAGTGTCAGGACTGCTCTAAGCTGATTCAGGCTAATAAAAGCAACCCAACAAAGCTTTGATGGTGTCATTACATCTTCCTTAAATCCCCTTCCTTGCTAACATCCAATAATTCTATTACCTCTAATCAATTCACAGGCTATTTTATTTGAAAGGAAGAGAAATCAACTTCAAACCATGCCGGTGCAGTTTGCCCAGCATTCATAGAAGGTGATGATGTTTCTGCCATGGCTTCAATTGACTCTTTAAGTGAGTTCTGGGCTATTGAGCAGTCTGAACTTTTATCTGTGCTCTGCCAGCCCAAGCCAACAACAGCAGAAGATAGACCGTTGTTGCCTCTTGGAAGTTCCTCCACTTCTACGTAGCACTGTGTGTCATTTCTGTAGTGTAGATAGCGTAAGCAATTGATAAATTGAGAGTACTGAGGATGAGGCATCAACTTCTTACAGGAGTTCTTAAGTGCAGGAGTTTGGCCACTTTGTTTTAAATTAACAATTGCTGTAATTCTTTGTATTGGAGCTCCCTGATTTTCCCTTTTTTTTTTTTTTTTTTTCCCCGAACGAGAACGTTTCCCCTATTGTTTTAACTTACTAGAGCTTTCACGTGTGCTCGATCCCGCCAGGGTGATTGTTGGATTTTGTCATTAATACTGCAGAGATGTCTGAGCAGGCTCTCAGGCTATCTTCATGCATGGTTGTCTGACGGGGGCTGTGTCTGCCAAAGAGCTTCTTGCCCCCCAGCTCACGTCAAGCTGCGCGTCACGATGGCTCTGACAGAGCTGCTGCCACCATTGCCCTAACACAGTTCTTGCAGAATAAGCCTGGTATCTTCAGCAGCTTAAATAATAGGTCTCTGCTAAGGCAGCCTTTAACTGAAACATCTGAGTGATTAGGGGAGCAACCCGGGCTGCAGGTAGTGCAGGGTCGTGCCCTCTGGAAGGGAGGGAATGATGAGCAGCAGAATGTGGGGCAGAGGTTCTGGCATCTCTAAGTGACGTGGAAGGAGCCAGTAAAGGACTTTGGAACACGCTCTACGTCATCAAACTTGGCTCCCCAAAGTAATTTCGGCCAGATCATCTGTCCACAGAAATGTACCCTTCTTAGTTGGTGTTGATTATTCGTGGTTATGTAGCAGCATGAAGCATAAATGTACATTAGATATCAAGATGCCCCAAGAGCTCGAAACTGAGCAGATGGATGACACCCAGGCCCTTACCCCAACAAAACTAGAGTGTGGTTAGAATACCCTCTCCATAACTTGCTGCTGAGAAGATTCTTCATGTTCAGAGGTAGCTAAATTTTATCTGGGTCAAGGCTCCACCATGTTTCTAATAGAGCTTTTAAGAATATGTTGCTATTGTCACTTTTCTTAATGAGAAACACGCATCATTTCATCATGCTTTGGTTTCTTCCTTTATCTCTTCGTCTATACGAAAGGCAGAGTAGTGGGCATCCTGTTTTCTCCCACGCTGTCGTAGTTGTTGCTTTCAGAATAAGTTGAATTTAAGCTCTGAACTGAGGAGGAATTCATTGCTGTCCTCGTGTTGGTTAGCAGTTACTCACGCAGAGCCCCTGGGATGACTCAGCTAAGCGTGGGCGGCAAACCAACACAAGTCAGGATTGCCTGCGCTCTGTACCCAACATCTATTTTACTTGTTAAACTGTGGCCTGGATTGTTTGGAAATATGAGGGCTTTGTTTTCTACCCTGTGTGCTCATACTGTAAGAAAAAAGCATGTCTTTTCTGTAAACATCTGTCAATCAGTTAAAAATTACAGGAGCTTCTCAAAGCGTGGTTTGGCGATGTTGCTTGTAATTTCGGTTGTCACACGCAGTGCACCTCGTACAGCAGGATTTCGTCGCTCTCAATTGCCAAGAGAGATTTCTAAGTGTACGTGACATGTAAATGACACTGGTGTCACTGCACATAAGGCTGTGGTTACGCCTGTGCCTGTTCCCATGTGTGCTACCTCTGAACCTGCACGTCGCAGGAGTTCACAGCTCGGCCAAGCACCTCACACTCCGACCCTGTGTCCCCGCTGGGACTGGCAGCTCAGCCAGCCGGGCTGGCCCCCAAGCCCAGGCCATGGGATCATGGAGCTGAACGATTTCCCTGCAGCAGTAGCTGATGGCAGGTGCTGGGGACAGCCCATGGGGGACCACGGCAGGAGCGTCACCGCCTGATGTTCCTTCCCCCAGTGCCGAGTGAGAGGCCGGGGATGGCAAGAGGAATAATTGATTCTGATTGAAGCGAAATTAAAATTTAGAACCTGGATAGCGGTGGTGATTTACGACACTGTAACAGAACTGTAGGTTTTAATAATGTATTTTAGCTCCTACAAAGATGGAAGAAATATAACAACTTCTATTATCCTAAAAGGGAGAGGCAGCTTTGCATGGAGGTCCTTGTTCCAAAATGCAAAGTTCACATGAATTTCTCTTTTCTGATCATCTCATGAAACAAGAAAGGTTTAAATGTACTTTTTGTGCATGTGAATGGCCATCCTGGTAATGTCCCTGGTCATGAGAATTTAAGTTCAGTTTTTCACATTACCATTTTTTTAACTCCTCCAGTACACCATCAGGCAAAAAGTACCTAGAGAAGGTATTTAAAGTCATTCAGGAAAAAAAATTTTAGTCTGTTGAATTAAACTCTCTGTAGCAGGATCCCTGGACTTCCAGTTAAATATTCTTTTTATATTATGATTTATGAACTGAGTCGTGACAAAATTCTGCCCTTCAATTTCAGCACTTAAGGAGAGAAGAAGTAGACAGGCAATTTACAGGTTAATGTTTTCTTTAGGTCTGTGTATCACTTGTTTATTGAGAGATACTTTGATTAAGCAAGTAAAGAATATGCAGGAATGGTGTTTGTTAGTAGTATGTTTCTACACCAATCATAATTTAGTGGATTAGTGGAAGTCCATCCTGTTATCAAATGTATTTCTCATCAGATACTAGTTAGATGTGGACAATACTGTGGAACTTCATCACTCTGTCACAATGTTCAAACAAATGTTTTCTTTGCATTTTAACATAGATTTTTGGTTTATTGAATTGAAGTGTTGGAGTCTATTTTCTTTAAAATAAGTTTTTAAATATTTTTTTTTACTACCAAGACGCTGAAAACAGACCTCAACTTCTGCATTTCACAGCCAAAAGCTGGAGAAATTACAAATCATGAATCCATTTCTGGAATTAGGCTTGATGAGTTCATGCGAGAGAGGAACGTTAGACTAGAGAAAATGGGAACAGAAAGGAAAGGGATGAGGAAAGCTTGACAAAGTGGATCAGTTAATTAGTTAAATCATCCATGGGATCAGAAACCGGAGCTGCCCATGACCTCCAGCCAACAAGGGGATTTCTTACCTTTCTCGGTCTCTGAGGTCAACACCAGGTATAACAGAAAAACATTTTGATCATAACATTCAAAAAGCCTGCCCAGCAAGATGAGGTGGATTTAAACCACCCCAAATTCCAAAATCAGTTTGATTTCCAGATTCTCCGTGGTTATGGTATCAGAGAATCCCAAGCAGAGGAGCTGCTGGTTTGGAACAGATGAACTGGAAGGAAAGGAGATATAAGCAAGGGAATTCATGGGAAGAGAAAAAGAGTGAAGATCAGGATGAAACAGTTATGAGAAACTGTTCTGTTTTAGGATGTAAGTGGGATGATAATTTATTTTGTTCCTGGCACAATCGAACTGCTTAAAGGGAGAAGTTATTAGCTCTTCTTGATCATTAAACCAAATGGGGAATTTGGAATGCAGACAGCTGGGAAAACAGAGGTTTTGAGGAAGAAGCTGTCTTACTCTTTTATTAGTACTATCTGCACCCGATGTAATTGCCATCTCAGTTCTGGAATAGAAAGTTATGGTTTTACAGAAGCAAGGAATATAAAACAGTTATCTGGCCTTCAGAGTGGTGAAGTGTAAATATCTGCAGCATGAGCAGCAGTTGCGGTCGTGCTTGCTGTGGAGCATCTGAAGAGGATGTTGTGCAGACAACACCGCCAGTGTGGCAGAAACACCGTGTTCAGAGGGCCAGTTTTGACACTGTGGTGGCACTCAGTGCTAGAACCGTTTCAGGCTGGCTAATCACTGGTAAAGGGAGAAGAAAAAATTGTCACTGTTTTGGAAAATGTTGAGGACAGATTGCTTTCACATTCAGTAAAGCAGGATAAAACCCTATGCCCGTCATCAGCCTCCTGTTTTGCCTGTTATTTCTTTGCAAAAATGATAGAAAACATTCAACTGAGACACATGTCTCAGCATTAATCAGGCCAAGCCCATCAATTCAACAGGAATGCTCTATTTTATCCACACTATACTCTGTAGCAAGAAGCCGCATTATTTCTGCATTAATTCTTCTCTATTTTCCTGTATATTTTTGCCTTTCTGCCTTCTGACTGGTATTTGCTGAAGATATCTATGCACAAAGAGCCTTTTTCTCTTGTGCCCTTCCTGCCCACATATTACAATTGAGCCCAAGTAACACGACAAGCGGTTGCTGTAGATGTTACTGAGATATAAACAGAGAGATGCAGCCTTTGTTATCTAGACATGAAGGAGGAAATGGAGAGTGGGGAGGGCTGGGAAGAGTTTTTTTTTACTTGCAGTTGGAATGGATTCGAGCTGCAACATCAGTGGAAAGGTATATATTTACCTTTAAGTGCCTCGCTTAGTTTTGTGTGCTCATACAAGTTCCCTTTTATGGTGTGCAGTTTCTTCCACAAATTCCAGAATTCCCCCTCCAAAGGACTCTCCCAAGGCAGCAGAGCTATGGCATCTTAGCAGAGAAAATTACAAATTACTAATTTAAGTGCTTCTTGGTACTGTTCTCTTTTTGTTTTGTATAATTTCCACACTTATAAAATCAAACTTTCAGTTAAATGTTTATACAGTAATTCAGCCGGCTTAAGCCATCTGCTAGTGTGGCATCTGCAGAGCTGTTTTGATGCATCCTCGGTATTGTTTCCTTCACACGTCTTGTAGCCTTGTATTTTGGTTGCAAAAGGATCTTTTTTTTTTTTTTTTCCCTTCAATTCAACACAAAAGAAGTGCTGTTTATATCCCTGGATCTAATTGTCAGCTTTATTTCCAAACTCTACTTCAAATCAACTTCTTATGCCTCTAAAAACCTTATTCTGATTGACGTTTACTTTTCAAAACCTGTATTCAGTCTTATCTTGCTCCTTTATTATACCTGCCTTTATATCAATATTCAAAAAAAAAAAATCCTTGTCATTTGTGAAGAGTATAGGTGGGCTTGGAGCATTAGTATTCATACTTGCATGTTAACAACTGTTATAACGCGTACCAGAGGGAAAATATTATTTCTTGTAAATGCTCAATAATTACAGTCTTTATTGCATCAAAACCTGTGTTTTGACAGGTAGTGGAAAGCTTTAAAAGCTTGTGTGGGATGGATGACAGATAGCTGCAGGTGGAAAATATTTTTTTAGGTATTGGGTTTTCGATCGCCAATACTGTAAATATTCTTCCAAAATAACATTAACCTTCCAAACAGGGCTGGTAGTGTTCAATGATATGTGTATTAGCAAAAAGATACCCGGGAAATAATTCTTAATGATTCCATCTAATTAATCTATGGTTGGGACATTAAGGTCTCTTTTCATTAAGTTGGGAAGTATGAAAGACTAGAAAATTACTGCTGTGCTGGATTTAGTGCTTTAGGTATAATTTGAATGGATGTGCTAAATTCTTGGTCATAACTTGCACTAGCACCTAGTCTAAGACAAATTAAAAGGGAAGCCTGTCTGCTGTTGCACTTTACAAGAATACTTGGATGCTTTTAAGGCATTTGCAGCGTATGCCTTTGTGAAGGGATTTGTTAATATGTTTTATGACACGTTCTCCAGTGACTTTCAGCACATGTGATATCTCAGGTTGTGTAAACACCAACACAGAAAATGAAGCTGGATGATCACTTTTTTCTGCTTTGGTTTTCTTTTGGTTTATTTTTTTAAGTGTGCTCTCTCACTGGATAAACATTTGCATTTGCAATTAAGTTGTATCAACCAGTAGCCCACTCCACTGCAAATGAGGTCATGAGAAGTCTGAGAAAGTTCATCTGATCTTGCAGTTCTTTTGTTTGGGGTGTAGATATTCTGATCAAGTTTGTGCTATAGTCAACTGGGCCTAACACCATGATTTGTGCTGAAAGCCTAACTGTGTTTTAAGAGTTTACCGAGCACAATAGCAATGCTGCCACCTCATTTGGACACATCCTGGATTTTGTGTGAAATGCCTGAGCCTCTGCAGTTTCAAGTGTCTCTTGAGTATTAAGATACCTCGATAACCTAATAGGATTTTAGGTTTTCAATGAGTTTAAGAGTTACCCAGTTGTGTTTATTCCGTCTTGAGCACTATGTTTGTAATGTTTGGCCTGTTGAAGTCAATGACAAGGCTCCCACTGACTTTAATGGGATCAGAATTGCCAACCTGGAGAGAAAAGGCAGCGGGATGTAAGATTTCTGTCAACTGCCTTTAATATTGCATCTAAATTGAGGAGACCACTTCTCTTACTTCGAGGTTGTGGGGATGCTAAAGTGTACTTGACAGATGTCTTGCCAAGGGTTCAAGCTGATTGCTGAGAAGTAGCTCTCAGCAGTCCTCTCGCAGACTGATAGTGAATGCAAGTTGAGCTTAAGCATCACTCCATTCAGAATGATTAAACAAGGCAGAGACAAACTATCTGACATCAAGCGCTGCCACGTTTTATTAGCCCCTTACATCACGCAGAAGGCCAGGAGGCACCAGCCAGATATGTGGGCAGATATAAGATGTTCGGATTCCAGCTATGCTTAACTTAGAATACTCCTGAAAAACAAATTAACTGTTTCTGTCTGCTGCAAGGGTTCAAATCTGACCTTTTATCCTTTTTTTCCCATGATTAGATGGATCAGCCAAAACTGTAGACTGCAGTACCATTTCAGATCCCCAGTTACTTTCTGAGGAAGAATTCTTGCCCAAGAAAAAGTCCAAAGAGCTGAGACAAAGGGTTTAATTTTGTACCTGAACCGTTTGTTTCACAGATGGGACTCCCTATGGAATGTCATTCCTTGAGAAGTCAGCAGGGGTCACTTAAGTTCATTATTTTGCAGCAAATTCACATTTGGACTTGCCAGGAAGTAAGAGCTAAATATCCTTTAGGTATTTATCATTTATGCCACTGAGTGATTTTCCATTCTATAATCTAACTGGACTGAAAAAAGTGATCAAAAGTGTGTAAGGAGGGTAAGATTGCAGAGCTCCAACACAGCAGTTGGACAGTACATATTTTTCATGTTGCCAACTGAAAAAGATTATACCACTTAAGAGCATAGTGAAGTTTAATAGAAATTTATTGTCAAAAGAATATCCTCCTAGCAGGATATGGCATTGTGGCAAAACAGGGGATAGAGATCTCATTACAGACCATCATTTTTACTTGTGTGAAGGAAATGGAAAAAAAAATGAGAGTCAACTGAGTGGTATCAATGGGAAAGGATCTTCTATGCATTTACTGGGAAACCAGACACATTTCCATTCCTCGTGTTGGAGAAAGAAGGAGAGACATGTATCCCATCAAAATAATGTGTTTCTCTCTTTGAGTGACAGCACATGTGCCCACTCACACTGTGGAGGTACATGCAGCTCCAACTCTCCACCCCAGGTGCTCCCCAGGCTCAGCAAATACGTGTCCCCCTTCCCTCCTGCTGTTGGGCAGGGGAGAGATACTGTGCTCAGCCCCTTCCTCTGCCCTGGCCTCTGGATGGAACATCTTAGGTCTTCCACCAGGAAAACGTTGGCTGAAATTTTGGAAAGGGGTGCAGATCCAAATATTGCAAAAGCTAAATTTCCAACGTTGGTTGCTTCTTAGAGGTCTGTTAAGGAGATAATTTAGAAGGAAGTCGTATGAAATCCTTGTGGACTCTGGCAGAAATCCTGGAATTTTCTATATGTTTGTTTCATATTTCAAAATTTTTCAGGTAGGACAAACCATTTATTGAAATTCCAGTGGAATTCCCTCCTCAGTTTTCAGGATGGGTTCATCAGAGTCTGCCTTGAATATCAGCCAGAGGAGTAGCTCAGAGAAAGCTTTGTGGTGAGCAGGATGTCCAAAAGCTGGGATAAGAAGAGCCTGAAATTGTTATTGAAGCATTGAGTGTCATGTGTGAGCTTGGAGTTCCTTTAATCCTGAGTTGATACCAACTAGAACAGACTGTTTCATACAGAAAGATCTGAATTGCCTGGGTTTCCACTTGCATGATCCAGAAGACCGTGGCATCCATATATTACGTTCCCAGAGCTATTTAGAATACTTTTTTTTTTTTTAACTACCTGCTTTCCTTGATCAGGAGACGCTATTTTCTTGGTGTGCCTTGGTCTTGCAGGTTCCTGCTTTTCAGTTGGTGCCAGGACACTGAGCTGAGCAGCAGGGCTCCCTGAGCTCCTGTGTCTCAGCCCCCTTTTCCCTTGCACTGCAATTTTTGCAGCTAGATTAAGTGAGAGCTACGAGAAAAGGAAGCTAATGGTTCTCTCAAATTAGACTACCTTTTGCCAAAAGAGTTTAAGCAGTGCATGTCTTAGTACAGCAGCATTGGCATCGTTAGTACTGCAGCAGAGGATGCTGTCCAAGGAGCCTGGCTGAGGCTGGAGAGAGGTGCTGCAGACAAATGAAGAGGACAGCATAAACCCTCTAATCCTTCCAGAGATAAAGCACTGAGGGAGCTGATCAGAGACACATAAATTATCAGCGCAGCAGATGTAAGACAGAGCATTGCCCAGAGAAGAAAATAGAGTTCAGTGGAATACAGGTCTGACCAGATGTACAAACATACATCCAAACTGATAGGAATAGGAACTAGGAATATGTAGTCTTCAGCAATATTTAGGATGACCCAGTAATGTCATTCCTGGCCTTACCTCTACTGTGCAACTAGCACTTGGTTTTCTTATTTTCTTTGCTCTCTTTGTTCTGCTATTGATTAGCCTTGGTACAGATGTTCTCTTTTTACATTTGTTTTTTATTTGTTGCTTGGTTTGTTGCAGTTTATTCATTGTGTGATTGTCTTAAAAAAGAGTAAAGGGAATTTAACATGGCAACTGAAACCACAGAGATGAAAAGGTGCTTCATAGTCTGACGAGGTCAAGAAGTATCATTAGCTCAATGCACAAAACTGCTACTAAATGTGAATATGATTTGTGTGTGATAGTCTCCCTGGGCAATAACAAACAATTGCATGAAGAACAGCTGTAGGAGCTCAGATACTTTATAAGTGTTCACTTGATATTTTAAATGAGCAATTTATGTATATATATATGTATGTAAATATAAACACGCACATTTGAATTTCAGCATTAGAGAAAGATAACCTGCCAGTGGGCAGTATCAGTTACTGCATCTGTAGAATTATTGTTGGACATGTACTGATTTCCTTATAATAGTCAAAGTGATCATTCAACCTACAGTTAGCATGCCTGTATTTAAAATGCAAAACAGCAACATACTTCATGCAAATGTCAACTCTGCCTATGTTCTAGAGTGCATGTCCAGAGGAGGAAACAATAAGTTTATTCTTCTCCCCAATTAGACTTTTGTGAAAGGCTCAGTTATGTCTCCAGCTATCACATTGAACACGCACTAAAGCAGCACATTAATGTGCCTTTTAATGCTTCTTAGGAGTAGATCAAAAGAAATGTCAGGTGCACTTTACATTCCTCCCGTGATGTGTCTGAGGCTGTTAGTGCATCACCTCTGCGAGGGCCGTTGTTCCCAGCCTGCCATGCTCAGGCTGTGGGTGCTCTGATGGGACACCGGCCTCCTAAAATGCTCAGGGATTTACCTCTGCCCCATTACACCTCGTGTCTCAGCTCTGCAGCTGGATGAAACTGGTAGAGTAGTGCTTTTGGCCGTTTGCTTTTCAGTGGGAGAAAGAGTTGTTGAAATCAATCTGGGAGAAAACGTCTTAAAACTCAAGGTGCTGGAAAATGGAACTTAATTAATGGGAGCAAACTTGCAAACCTCCACAGCAAACTGTTATTATTTTGTTTGCTTGCTTGAGGGAATATGTCAGAGCAGTGTTTACCTTTTCTCAGCACAAGCTTGGCTGTTCTACCCATCATTTGTTTTTGCGTGATTAGCAGGTGAACTTGTAGCTCTGTCACTCTAAACGCAGGATTCTTAAAGTGTGCACGACACAACTTTCCTTAACAAGGACAGCACCATCATTTCACCGGCCCTGCATCGCTTGGCTCTGTAACAGAGTGGTGACTGATGCAGCACATTGCTGCCACATGGCTCCCCTTGGAGTGTGGGGCTAACAGTGGCCTAAAGATTGCAGTCAACATGTGAGATGCAGCCAGGATATCCCAGGCACCCACTGCTGGGACGGACACTGTGAGAACAGAGCTGAGCCCCTGAGGTTTGCAGAGCTGAGTGCCTACAGCAAAAAAATGGAAAAGGAACAGCAAAGAAAAGGTCCCCAGTGCCAGATATCGGGGCAAAACTGCAGAAGACAAGGCTAAGGAAAATATTTGAGAAGGAAAGGAAAAGCAGGAAAACAGAAACGCTGCAGCGTGCAGGTCCACAGGGACGAGGACAAGAAGCTGGAATTAATGCAGAAGTGGGGAAGCAGGGAGAAGGGTTCAAGTTTTGTAACAAAGTTCATTTCTATATGTTTTCCTCTTTCAAATGGATGCTTTGAATAAATAGTACTTTCATTTCCCGTGACGCAGAGGTGAATAATAAGTACCTCATCTTGGGACGCCGATCTCCCCAACATCAGTCATCTGCTTGCAGCCTTACACTCCGGCAGCGCTTTGGCTGAGCAAATTAGCCTGAAGTGTTGTGCCCTTGGCTGGCAAATCCTTTCAACCCGGTTGAACGGACAAAATGAATACCCAGATTGTTCCTACGTCTGTTATTCTCTCGTGTTTATCTGGCTGAGCTGTCAGTCAGGCCATTATAACTGTGGTGCACACTCAAATGACTTGTCCACTCACAAAAGCAGAGTCTGTTGATGATAAGCTAAACAAAACTGGAGAGCGACTGTTGACAGAGTTGGGGGATCTTGCAAATGTCTCAGGTAAAAGCTGAAACGCAGTTTGGGAAGGTGCAGAAGGAGCTTTTCTTACGCGTGTGTAGTTTTAAAGTGCTCACTGGGATTTGTCGGCAGACGATGAATGGGCGCGTGTAATGAATTGGGTTCCTCTCTACTTTAAAGAAATTAAGCGGCACGGAGAAGATTTTTGAAACTTGAATGTGAGGGTACATTGCGTTTACTGGAATTAATTATCCTGAAAAGGCATAATTTACTCGACTGGGCTTTGCCAGGACAGAGCATAGCTGTGCTCAGCCATGTGCTGCCCTGTCCCCGCGCGGGCGGGAGGAGTGGCAAACACCCACAGTGCATCGGGTGGGCTGCGCGGGGCTGCTGGGGAGCTCGGCCAAACCTTCCCACAGAGCTCTGGACACAGTGAACCCTGGGGTTTAATTACCCTGTTTCTGCTTTGCAGGCCCCGTGGGTTTGAACGTGGCGGTTGCTTGCTCCTTCCCAGGCAGGGAGGAGGATGTTTGCGTGAGGGGAGCTCATCAGTTTTACTCAGGAGAGGAACTGGTCTTCCTAAATATCCAGCAAAGCAGTGAATGACACAAGCAAAGTGTTGTATGAAGATTTATTTTCTGATTTTTTCCATGAGGATCCTGAGTTAGAAGTAGGACTCTGAGCCGCTCCTGAAACTAATTTGATTGCATGACATTAAATTATGAGGTGGCTTTCTGCTGAATGTGGATGTAGCTAAATCCTACTCGGTCCTTTAGTCTCATGTTTGTGATCATAATTAACAAGCTTAAATTTTATATATGATGAATGGTGAAGAGTCTCAAATGTTTGAACAGAAAGTGTCCCCTCCAGCTCCTTTCCAGAGGGAGAAACCCAACATCTTACTTTCTGCAGTGGAAAGAGAAAAGACAGGACTGAGTAAGGCTGCAATGGTTTAAATCCTCATAAGTGTCATGAAGAGGCAGAGGAAAAGTTGAGTAAAGAAGGTCCTATGTCTTGCTGAGAGTTTGTTACGATGCACAGTGAGGGAGGGAGATGCTGCTGAGACCGTGGCACAGCACGGCAACAACTCTTTTATCAGCAGCTGGTGCCTTCAAAATCCCAACCCCAGTAGCCTTGTTGGCGGTGATGATAACTGTAACGGATGGAACAGCTATTTTTCATCAAATGCTTGTTAGTCAATTTATTAGATTCCTAATATACTAATGCACTCATTTGGCAGGCGTCTCAGCAAACGAGACTTGCAGTGGCGTGTACTCATTCAAAGTCACGGTAACTCGCAGGTTGCTGATTTCTCATCAGCACTCAGAAGATAATTTGCAAATGTGCCATTTATCATTATGAGCTTTGTAGAAGCAGATCTCGTGAGTGGGATAAACAGATAAGAGTCTAATAATGAGCATTTCCTTCCCAAACACCACTGCCAGCTTCTGGAGTATTATGTTTTATATACATTGCACAAACTGCACCTCTATGTGCTTCTGAGTTTGCCTGTGCTAGTGAAGTAGCTGGGGACACAATTCTTTGAGGATGGCCTTATCCATCTCTCTGCTGAAGGAACACAGATTTGAACTAGGTTAGACATCATCTGCTGAAAGACGTGAGGCTTTTATTTGTTACAGTTTAAAAGCCATGGGCATGTGGGGACTTCTTCACAGTGAAAAGCCACCACTTACTTTCCGGCTTTCCTTTTCTCGCTGGAAACACAAGCACCTATGAAAAGCCACTGTTAAAGCCAGCAAAAGGATTATTCAGAGGCAGGATGGCGAGGATTATGTGGCGGAGGTTGCTGAAGGAGCACTTTTTCCCACAGCAGAGACAACAGGCTGTATGTATGGATGCTCTGACCTGTGCTGCTGTTCACCGCTGTGTCTGACTTTGCATCGCTGGCTGCTTTTTATCCTCCTGTTCACTTTTTACTGGGAAGAAGTCTCAAGCAACACTAGCCGGGCGATCGGTCTGCAAATGTGATTCCTGTCTCCCTTTGTGACATTCAGGGTGGAAGGAAACCCTGCATACAAATCATTGCTACTTATTTTTGCTTCTGCAGATGTGATTTTATTAAATGAAAGGTGTAACAAGAAGCCCAGCATAGGAAGGAGCCCTTCTGCCAAATGGCTCTGTGTGTTTAGCTCTGTGACTGCTCTCCAGCAGAGCTGGGAAACCATGCAAAGATATTGATAATTGATTCCGTTTTATATAAGTTAAAAACTAGCTTTTCCCTCCTAGTGTGAAGGTAATGGGTTTTGTCTGTAGAAAGATAATAATCCTATGAACCATTTCTACGCCCTCTACTAAAGAATAGTACAGCTTTGCACTTGAATGTAATGCCCATGTCAGCTCAGCTTTTTAAACATTCATCTTAAAAGAGTCTTCAAGGTCTGGAAAGAGATCTTCCCCAGACACTAAGATAAGTTTGAGGAACTTAAAAAGTCATGAAGATCCTGTCAATTAATGTGTTTATTCTCATGCATCTGCTCTGGAAAAAACATCTTCAGACATGAAAGCTGTTTTCTTTCAATTAAAAAGTTGTCACTGCATTTAGTTTCCATAGCTAATGCAAAGGGAAATTTTTTTTTCCCTCCCCTTTGCTTTATTGGGGTATAAATGCATCTCTTTTTGCTTCTTACCCTTTTCCTCAGAGAAGTCTTCATTTATTACAGGAACAACAAAAAAAAAAAATACGAAGAGAGGTAAATTGAAACCTTGTCTCCAAATTTGTATGCAGGAGGTGACTTGATTTAGAAGCTTTAGGTAATTTCTTTTTTGTTCACACTCCTACAATTGAAAGGCTCCCACAAACAGTGTTACAGCGCTGAAGGGAAGAGATGGAGAAATTTATCAAGCTATTTATCAAACTATTTTCACAGTCTGTCAAAGTCATAAGCATGCTGGAAGAGAAATATAAAGAGCGTGTTCAAACAGAGGAGCACGTCTGACTGAGCAGCCAGACTGCAGCACAACCAGACGTGGGGGCTGCTCTTGACTGGGGCAGCATCTGCCCTCAAACCCAGTCCTAGCACTGGTGGTGTTAGATCCTGGCTTGATGGATTATGGATTGAGAAAACCAAGTAGAAATCATCAAACCTGGTCTAGTGGAGTTGGAACTAAGGTGATCTTGAAAGGTTCCTTTAAAACACAAACCGTTCTATGGTTCTGTGATCATTAAACAGAGGGAGAGGTCAGAACTAAGGGGAGAGACTTCCCCCCCCTCTCGGAGTCTCTGCTGGGATTTGCAAACGGGGGTGGTGTTGAATCTAAATGTCCCACATCCTCGGCTGGGGAGTGAATCATATCCTGAGATGGGACCCCGTGCTTTGGAGGAAACAGCCTTGGAATACCCACCCTTGGTGGCAGGTCTTGGGAGACAACATTGGCAAAGCAGGGGAAAAAAATAAACAAAAAAGCAACTGAGATTGAAGGAACCAGACTAGTAAGAAATCTTTAATTTCTAATGAGCCTTAAAGGATTTGAGAGGGATGATTTTTTTTTTTTTTAACAAACCAGTTCAAGTACATGCCTTCAGATTATAAAAGTACCTGAAATTGCCTAGAATATCAGCATGCATAGCTTGTTAATATTTACATATATTTACATGGGAAAACAAGAGAAAGATCTACAGTTATTTACAGTCTACATAGAAGAAGAGAAAGGCAGCATAATTGTATTTCCTAAAATACAGTAGTTGAATAGTCAGCACATGCATATTAAGATATATTTGCATGATAGAACGCAAATGTTTTAAGACATACCTTTTTAACTCCCTATGCTAAGGTATAGCATAATAAAGGTAATTTTTTTTTGTGTGTTTTGTTTCTAGTCTATTTGCATCAAGTGCTTTAAAATGTTCACTAACACAGCGGCGGCATTATTTACCCTGGCAATTAAAGCAACAGTACACACGATAATTTCCTACTAACTAGCAACAAGCTGCTGGTGAATGAAATATCTATTGTTTCTCATTATCCATCGACCAACATACAGGGATCTCTCCTTGTGAAGGCAGTGCCTAAGCTATCACCATTAATTATAGAAGTAATATAAATGAGACTCTACAGTATGTACTAAATGAAATATTAACAAGGCCAGTGTCTTTGAGCCTGAAAGATGCACTAACAGGGCACACTTTAGAGCAGGCTATCTATGAAAATCACACATACATAATACAGGAGTGCCTGGCTTACAGCTCTAAGCCTAGACTTTAGAGGCCTGTTTGCTAGATCTGTATTATTGCAAAATACATTCCCTTAATTAGTTTCTGGAAGACAGAGTTAGTAGCTACTTTCTTACCATGGTACTTCCCCATCATAACACCCTGTGGTTTTTCAGTGCATTGTATTATTGAAATGTGTGTGTGTCAGTGTTTGTATGTGCATATGTGTGTGTATCAACAGATGAAAAACAGTCTTTTATCTTCAAAACCTAAACAAACAGCTTGTTAAATGTCTGTCCCAAAAGGTCACTTGCTTAAAAAGCATTGTGTTGTGTGGGGATTTTTTTTTTTTCCACTCATGTCTGAAATAGAAATCAGTCTAAAAAACTATCTGTGCATGAAGGAGGAAGCCAAATGTCAGCATTGCAGTGGCATTCTTTGCAATATGAAAAAGTCTAAATTTGAACTAGTAATAGTATTAAAAAGCTATATAAATATATACAGCATATACAGTCCCATTTGTATACATACATTTATATAAAGTATATATATAATTAAAGTTAGGTACATTAAAAACATAAAACATTTCAATTCAGCATAAGTTAATAACAGAAGTGATTTCAGTGAACTCCCATCTACGTATGCCCAAACACCGGCCAGACCAATTCTGATGATTTAGTTGCAGCAGCAATATCTAATCTCTCTTTTTGGCAGGATATGTTTATTGTCAACAACCTGTTTGCTCAACTCTTCAAATTACCCTTGCCTGGAAGAATCCTCCCTCAGCTGGTAGGTTATGTGTCTCAGGAGGATTTCCAACATCCTCCGTAGGATTTCCATTTTGACAGTGGCCAACAAGTTGTGATAGGACTCGTCTTTGCATAAATGTGCATCCCAAAAGCTCAGAAAGTGAGCTGGAGTGGATTTTCAGGTATGATCAGCCCCCAGCAGCGCTGCTGGGGTGCCCAAGGACTGTCCCTTAAACGCACTTTGCTTCTCACTGCCCTGGCTAGTGTTGGCACACAGGGCAGGGGGCAAGGAATGGACAGCAGCATCATATGGTCAACCTGATCTCACCCTTACCCACTTAAACTCTGAAATGAGGATTGATAATTTTCCTCAGGGAATGTTCCCAAATCTGGAAGTGAACAGAAGCATGCAGTATCACACCACTGCTCCTTACCAGCCCGTGAGAAGAAAAGACCATAGAAATTTGCATTCAGTGTCCAAAACTGCCACTTCAGTGGAGCAATGATGTCTTAAAAGTGTAAATCAGGTGTGAACAGGAGTTCAGTGGGCAGGAGAAGGACATGCAGCAGTGATCTGCGTGTGGGTAAAGAGGCCAGGGCCAGCAGCCTGCGAGGTGTGCTGCTGCTCCTGCCCCGAAAAGCTGGAGTAGCAAGAGAAAGCCACAGGCTTCATTACAGTTTTTGGAGCTTAAGATAGCTCTGTGTCAGCCTCGACACAATTTTCAGGAGCTGACTGTGGACTTTAATAAGATACTGGAAAAGAAAGTAATACGGTGCTGCCTGTGGGAACCAGCTCCCTCCCCAGATGCTGTGGTAAAAGCATTTACATTGCACAGCCTGCTGTTGTCTTAACCATTGTATGGTTTTAGCTGAGATATCTGTGAGGGGCTGGCAGATACAATACCAGACCTATGGGAAATATGTGCCCTTCTGAGAGACAGCTGTGGAGCACGTGGGATATCCTAAGGCAGCTCAGATGTCTTAAGATCCATGTTAGGCAACTGAATCCCACTCCTGGTATGCCATGATGGCTCTGCCTAGCATATGCAAAGGGTACAAGAGATGAATGCCCTTTTAGGGACTGATTCCCTCTAAAGTATCCATTTTTTTGATAACTCGGTGGTGTTTTGGCTGGTAAGAGTTTTACCAAGTTCTCTGTGAGCTGGGCAAAATGAAACAGGGTGAGAGAGGGAAGAGGCTGGACCAGGGTCAGGAGGAGCAGACAGCTTCAGAGGTTAAAGAAGTAAGCTTATACAATAGAGAAAAATAGGCATGATTTTAAAAGGTAATTACATTTTTGTCAGCTATTTTGCCAACCTTGTTGTACATCGTCTACACATTTTAACAATGGTTTATAATATAACACTTTATACTTAACACAGTGCTTTTCCACAGTAAGCATGAAAGCACTCCATAAATGTGAACTACTCCTCACAACAGCCCTGTGAGGTGGGTAAATAGGAGTACTCTCCCCATTTTACAGCTGGGAAAAGTGAGGTACAGGGAGTTGAAGTGACTTGTCCAAGCTCACTAAAGAAGGAAAAGTCAAAAAGATAAAATCAACCCAGTTCTTCTGACTTCACGTCCTGTATTGTATTTTTTTTTTTTTTTTTCTCCTGTGGAGTGATTGCAGACAATCTGTTTGACACTTGATGTTGGATGTTGGAAGTTTTCAAGCTCTGTCACTGCTGTAATTGAGAACATACGGAGTGTTGCATAACACAAACAACACGGTGCATTATCAAAATACATTTATTACAATGGACAGAATTTCTTTTGCAAAGTTAAAACCCAGAATGTAAGTTAAATATAGCTGCATGTACTGAATAGTTGAAATAATCACTAGGTCTTAATGCCTCAGCAGTTGAAAACAAATCCTCTTTCGTGAACTACTGCAGTTTCCTTACTCAAAGAACATAGCACACTTATCTCCTATAATGTATGTAAAGAATACTGTAAATGTGTAAGGGTTTTAATGACACTAAGAAAAGTTACAGCTTGAAACCAACTATGCTTTGCAAGTAGAGAAGCTGATGGAGTTTTGAGTCTTTGTAGCTGGGAATTAGTTGAAAAAGGAATACATCAGAGGAGAAAAAGCAGACCTTATAGATTTTGGTTTATCCGTCGTATTATCTTCTAAGAGATGCTTTGCTGGTTTAAATGTGGTGATGGGGGAAGGGGAGGTGGTTGAGAACCTCTGGTTTAGATGTGGTTCGGTGAGACCTTTGAAAAGACTGTAAATACAGCATCAGTTCAGGTCACGTTTTCCTGCTGGCACTTGCATGGAAATAGGACCTGAAGTCAACTGAGCCTGATTTGGGGTTTTAGATCATATTTGGCAGCTCCCAAGTTTTACTTTTTTAGCTGCAGATACGATTTCAGTTTTATACTCATCCAAAATGGCAAAGGCAGGTCTCAGTTTCATATTTCCTGGCTGAAAAAGCAATCAAGGAATCCTGTTTTCTTACAGGACACTAATGCATACATATTCTGAGTGTTCAGGGTGCTTTTCAGAGTCACAGAGAAGATATGGCAGACCCCAATGGTTTCATGATCTGGAATATGTTCATACTACCTTGGTTATTAAGTTAGGTTTGTGGTTGGACTCAATGGTCTTTTCCAACCTTAATAATTCTATGATTCTACCTCATCTTCACACTGCTGCGTAACGAGTTATTTAGCTACAAATGGTGTGCTTACAGTGCCTTTGTGTGGATCTGATATTTTTGTGTGAGGGTTGTGTTGGCTTTGTCTAATAGTTCTGATATGAATAACAGGAACAGCCTGAAGAGTTTTAAGGAAGCACTCGCCTTTTTATTTCACTTGAGCTGCTTGCTTTGAATCTGGCCCTTGTCACAAATACTTGCCTCTCACGTCATTTTGAATTCACCTCTTTCCATTGGCCACCTTTTAAATTGCTCTGTGCTCAACTTATCCTAAAGCTAGCAAGATAACTGGCCTTTATCCTTAATTTTTTTCATAAGAAAATAAAGCCCTCCTTTTCAAAGAAGCTGATCCCACCTCCCTGGCAGGCAATGTTGAGTGCTGTGCTCTTAACAGAGTTTAGAGTGGATCCTATTCTTTCCAAGTTGATAAATATACAGATAAATTATGGCTTTGTTTCTATTATTTATATGCTTGGTATGTAAACTTGCTTCAGAACAGGTGTCTAATTTTAGAAAATAAACATGCATTTTAAAGTAGACAAATGCAAAAACTAAACACTAACTGTGTAATATGTTTTCTTATCAGGAACATAAATGGTATCTCAGAATACTAACAGATGTATTACCCACATTGATGAGTGTTTTACCATATACTGTATCTCAAAAACCCCTTTTCTTTTACTGCTAAGATATTCGACATCAATTTGTATTCAGTGCCATCAGTTACAAATAGACAGCTAGCAGTTATGAAATAAATGCCTATGAACTAGTATCTACTTAGTATTTTCAACTCAACAAAGGATTTTAGAAGGATGGATAATTTAGATCTCAGAGCCTCAACTATAAATAAACAGCAACTGCTGTATAAATCCCACCCTGCTGCAGTGGAAGATTGTATTACAAAACTGACAAATGATTTGCGGAAGAGAATGATGAACCCTTATTACTAAGACACTCTTCAACTTAATCCAAAACAAGATTCCTGGGTAATTTTACGTACGCTGGAAAGATTGATAGCGTGGTGCTGGCCTAGCAGCTTTCAAATGTTTGACTGGATCGGAAATGGCATTGAGGCATGATTAAAGATTCAGTTGGGCTTCTCACAAATTCTTTATCCTGTGTATTCATTATTGCAACCCGCTGCCTTTGTTGCAGGTTAAAGAAGGCTGACCCCAGCTCTGGTGATTAGCACCCTGTACAACTGACGGACCTATGGAAAAAAAAAATGTTTAGGTTGCCCAGCGCTTTTAGCATTGTTTATCAGCTGAAATTGTTGGGAGGGGAGGGCCTTAATCACAATGGATCAGGGAGAGTCTGTGACAACTGACAGGCTCATTGTTTAAGACATTTTTTAACGAAGTTGTTAACATTAATTCTTTTATATAGTACTCTAATCTTCTTCAAATTATGTTCTGACATGGCACAAACCGCTTGGCATTGAAAGTCATTCAACAGTGATTAAAGTGCTCTTTTTATCGGTTTAAGAATGTTTCATCTTGTATCAGCAGTATGGAATTGTTTACTAATTAGATTCCCTAACATCCTCTGCTGTCGTATGCTGATGATATGTGAACAGGAAAGCTGATGAGCAAAAAATTAAAACTTGTTACTAAACTGTCATAAGGCCCAGCATATAAAGATGTCATTCAAAGGACTGTGTTCATGAGGGCTAAACAGTATTTACTGAGAAGCAGAGCAGCTTCTCAGCCCAGCAAGGCACGGCTGGGAGTGCAGGCAGTTTGCAGTTATCTGCAGCTCTGGCTCTTCACAGAGGTTTGTAAGATCTCAGTTGTAGATGCAAAGGAGGAATTTATCCCTTGAGGACCTTGCTGTACAGCATGGCATATCTGGGGCTTCTAGGCATCTCACTTCAGGCAGGAGGTTGGGCTAGAGACCTCTTGATACCCCTTCCAATCCAAAGTGGTATTTGATTCCTGTGACTCTGGGACACTCGTTCCCCTCTGTCCTTGGACGAGTCACTTAGGCAGATTCTCAAGTGTCTGAATGCAACCAGCTCACATTCACCAAAGGAAATGAGGTGCTTAACTGGCTTTGAGAATCTGGGATTCACCTTCTGTTATGTAGTTTTGCTGTCTGAAGAATTCTCCTAGGCTAGATGAGTTCATGCCTGTCCGTTATTGTGAGATACTGAAGCTTTACCCTCCGTCAAGCAAGGAATAAATACAACTGCATTTCTCTTAAGTAATAAGAAAAGTACTTTTCTTTCAATGATAGAACCATTGAATTTTCTTCTTCCAAAACAGCCAACACGACTGAAACATTTAGAAAGAAGCAAAGATACACACAGCCAAAAAAGCAAATGGCACGTTGCTGACATCCAGTTCTCAGCAAAACACTGGAGGCATCGCAAGATAAAGTGCTTTGGGCTTCCAGCCACATAATCTTTTATCACTTAAAGTAAATATCCAGTGCTCACACAGGGAAAACAATTCCCCTCTTTTGGAGTCTAGCTTGTGTCAGTGTTCAAGGTAGAAAGCACTGCTGTTATGCTCTGGGACGTTTGTCTGTCTGCTGAGAATTTTGTTTAAACGTCATCAAATTTGACTGATTTGAAAAGATGTAAATGATTGGTTCAGGTTGGATTTTAAACTGCTGATAAACTTCCATTTTATGAATTAGCTTAATTCTATTAGAGATAGGCTGAGTTTAGCTTGGCTGGACGGATGCTTTTCAGCAATAGCTTAAGGGCTCTCGCTCTGCACTGAGCAATTTAGTTTAATTTTACCTTTCTAATAAAAGTCCAGTTGAATTGCTTGCAAAAAACTAATAATACTCTTTAGGGGCTTTGAATCATTCTAAACAGCTGAATACAGTGATCATACCTATACTTTATAGGATAGTTGAAATGAGCATAGAAATTTTATCGTTGTCTATTAATATTATTATTTTTAGTAGAACTCTCTTCCATTTCTGCTACCACCTTTAAGATACTTTCTCTTTTTTTCAAAAAACATATTGGTT
This sequence comes from Empidonax traillii, assembly GCF_003031625.1. NCBI lineage: Eukaryota > Metazoa > Chordata > Aves > Passeriformes > Tyrannidae > Empidonax > Empidonax traillii. The sequence continues at coordinate 373,526 of NW_020955606.1, read as the reverse complement.
TAATAAGAGGATTACTATGTATTATACTAACTTTAAAAATATTTTGGTCTGTTGATAAATATACACCTTTCAAAATACTTAATACAGACAGTTTTGGTTTACCTTGTGGTGGGAGATCATTTCTAAGCTGTGGAGTCATCATTATCAGTTTAATCCCATCTGCTGAGGAAAATGCATGTCTTGCAAACAAATGTGCATTTCTTTGCTGCTAAAAGATTGAGATGCCTCAAATAAGGAGAATCGGGGCTTTTAAAACTGCTTCCTGTCCTTGAAGGATGAGAATCCAAAGTAGAGGTCTTCTGCAGGTTGGCCCCCTAGCACCACCCTGAGTTTCCTTGGTTGTGTCAATGAAAGGCCAAAAAAAAAAAAAAGGACAAGGAAAAATCTCAAGAGATTAAAGCCTATTCTCTTTTCCCATTAAATTATCTTAATGCGGCAACAACTAATTTCTCTTCGTTTACTTTTTCAATTGCACTTGGCAGCCTCTTTATTCTGATTCCTATCAGCTCATAATTAGTTACCACAGAAAGGACTAAGATGTACATAAATAATCATAAGATGCCAGATAAACTCTATCGGTTTTAAATTAGTGTTGTGTTTTGCTATGAGCTCTCACCTATTATTTTTAATTATAGTTTACAAAGCAAACTAGCTTCTTGCCCTCTCTCCAGCTGTTCTGGCACTTCATTTTTAATCTGTACCAGGGAGTAGCCCATTGCCCGTGCCAGGGTGCTTGCCCCAACCCTGTGGCCTCCATCTCCAGGTTTCTGTTAGGGAAATTCAGAGAAACCCATTCTTCCTGTTCACTTGGTATTAAAAAAAAAAAAAAAAAAAAAAAATTAAAAGCAAGGAAAAAAAAAACCAACCACCACCTTCTGATCCACAAAAGCCTCTAATCTACCCACTCTGTTTCTTAAAGCATTATGAGGAATGGTTGTTAGAGAACAAAACTCCACTGGAAAGCCTCACGTCTTTGCAAAATCAGCCCCTGTCTCTGCCTGCAGCAGACAAACAGTGTTCCGTGGCAGCAGTGACAACTGCCACGGTGAAACTGTTGATCAAAGATCCATGGCAGGTTTGGCACCAATCCCGACTGCACTTTACATGATAGGCCTTAATTGGAGTGCCCAGGTTAATTTTGTACAAGAGGTTTAAAAAACCCAAACAAACGAAATCCATCCATCAGCCGGCGCTGCGGGTCGGGACTGGGCAGTGGGGGTGCCCAGACACCCGGTAAGTGCTTTCTGTGTTGCAAAGGGAAGTTCTGAGGTGCTGCTTTTTAAACCCAGCTCAGCAGTTGTGGTGCCAAACGCAGCCTGGGCATCCCCTGCTGCCGATCCAGGTTCTTACTGGAAAGGGGCAAAAGACCTGATCCTGGGGCTGTGGTTCAGGATTGTCTTTTGCCTTTTCTTTTGCTCTAAGAGGAAAAGAAAAAAAAAAAAAGCCTCATTGAGGTGGTTGGTAAATAATTGCCCAGGAGGCAGGCAGTGCCTTCAGCAGGGCTCCAGCCTCGTCACCAGGCGGGTTTACCTTGTCAGCCGCGACGCTTTTGTAAGACACAGCTTCAAAGCGCTGCAGTCAGAATTACAAAGATAAAATATATATTTAAATATATATTTATATAAGGTTTTTCTCTCTCTCTCTTTTTTTTTTTTTTTTTTTTTTTAAATTCCAGCAACAAGGAGCTGCCACAACTGTCTACTGCGCCACGGCGGCGGAGCTGGAGGGCCTGGGCGGGATGTACTTCAACAACTGCTGCCGCTGCCTGCCCTCGCTGGGGGCTGAAGGTGACGCCACGGCCGCCGCCCTCTGGGAGCTGAGCGAGAGGCTGATCCAAGAGCGAATTGGCAGGCAGGCCAAATAACAGGGAGCTCCTGGAAGGATCAAAACACACGAGTGTGTGCACGCTCGGAAACTGCCAGCGCTGGAACCTGTCCAATCTTATCATCTAGAGGGTTTCCATATACCTCAGATACAGATTAACCAGTGTTAAATGAAATAATAGCAGTCACAACATAGTGAAAAATGTTAAGTACTAATGGGAAATGGGGAATACTGCGGGTTAAAGGGACAATGCGGCTTCCTGGGGCTTAGTTAGTCTCGGTTCTCTTTCTTTTGATTATAGCCTGTTCAAAGTGTAACCCAAGGAGGCATCTTTTGTCTTGTTTCAGAAAAGCAATGCTGCAGATAATTTCTGTTGTTTTGATTAATGGGTAGGTATGTAGCCCAATATGGGATTTCCTCCTTATTTTGATAATTACTGTCTGTTAGGCTTTAGGTATTGATTGGGAGATGGTAGTTGTGTTGATTCTTTTTCCCTACGAGGATTTTATTGGGTGTGGCAAATCAAAAGATTATTAAGGAAAGAAATCTTTTCTGCCCTTGACTACTGGCTGCAAATACATCTGCGCTGTCTAGAAAAAAGAAGGTGCAAGAAGACATCTGAACAGAAATGGTAAAGTCACAGCTAATTAAATATTTCTGTTTTTTTCTTAAAAGATTACAATAAAAGATATGTTGTAAACCATTCCCTAAATACTGACAAGTTAGCAAAGATGATGATGTCTCCTTAAGAACACACAGAGTGTAATCAGGGTTTAAATGGTATTTCCATCCGTTTCTCAGTTCACAGTTTTAAGGAGTTTTTTTTCTTTGAAAGTTCACAGTTTCTCAGTTCTCCTGATACTGTATCCCATTCCAAATCTGTCTCTTTGTTTTTTCTTTCCATTTAAATTCAATAAAACAACATGCTTGCTTGAATATTGTCACCTGAAGAGAAAGTTTGTCTCATTTTTGCAAATGTCTTAGTTCCACTTTTTTTTTTTTTTTTTTTAGAAAAGAAAACTTGAGGAAAAATAAAGAGCTTCTTGTTGGTGCCAAGAAAACGCTGTTTTTTTTCTCGTTTCTTTCTGAGTTCATTATTTTGTATTTTGTGCTTTGTAGCTGTCTTCATGCCAGAAGGTTGTTCTAAGCCATCCTCAGTCCAGCATCACATTTTCTGTAGACAGAATATAAACAAATAAATAGAAGGACACATTGTTAATAGAAGTTTATTTGATCCCCTTATTAGTTATGCTTTATTGTTAACAATCTGCCTTCCATGACTGTGCTTGTTTGCAATCATAGTGCACTGGATTAGTTGTTGAACAGGAGTTAACGCTTCTGCCGAAATGCAGCCTCAGCTGCTCCCTACTTCTCTGCTTCCTTACCTGATGCCACAGCCTTTCCTAAAGCAGCAGGAAAGAATATATGGCCCTTTTTTAGCCCTGCTGTGCCACCTCTGTAGCAACAGCCTTCAGCAGATGAGCAGTCCTGCCCACGTGTCTTCCTCTCCTATCTGCAGCCCCTTCCCCAAGGCCAGCACATCCTTACGAGCTTTCTCCTGCACTGAAACACTTGGTGGAATAAAAAAAAAATAAAAAAAACCAAAAGGGGCTATTCCAGAATCTTTTCAGCTTTTTGAGGAATAATAAAAGGTCTTTCTTCTCTCCTAGAAGTTTTCTCCAGTCTGTGCTACACTGACCAGATGCTGGTGTAGTGTAATGTCTGAAAATTCATGGAATGGGGAGAAGGGTTTGCAAGTTGAAGCGATGGCCACAGTCAAATTCCTTGTATTGTCTGGAGTTTATCTGGGGAGAAAAGTGATTAACTTCTGTCACCTGTGCAACAGCCTTCACAAGCACATTATTTTTCCTTTCCACAGGCAAACAGAATTACTCTCCTATAATAAAGGGAGTGTACGACAGCAGAGCTTTGCATTGGAGCTTGGCATTGCTGTGTTAAGAAGAGGCAGTAATTAAGTGATGCTGGGAGCTCTGCACTCCCCCGAAGGCCTGGGCCTTATGCTCCATTTAGGCAAACATTAATAACCAATAATGAACACCCTGTCATTCCTTACTGCTGAAATATTGCCTGCTTTTATGAGAATTCAGTACTCAGGGAGATTGCCTGCCTTCCTTCAAAGGGTATCTGGAAGGCGGACAGTGTTTTTCCTCTGTACATGGCTCCCTATTTCACTGTTACAAGGTAAGAGCACTTTTAATGTTAGCATAGTTTTGCACCACTATGAAGTAAGTTAACCCCTAACTTCACTTAGTTGTTTGGGTTCCTCTGCTCACTGTTTCTGGTTAATAAATATTTATTGCCACCAGTGTATCGCCCTGTCTAGAATTTCGATGTCATAATTTTCTCCAATGTAGATAAAATTACTTGCTCTCTGTTTCTTTCTTCCTTACTTTTTTATTTATTTCACTCTCATTCTCTCTTTCTCTTTTTTCTCTCTGTTTTTTTCTCCATTTTCCTTCTTCCTCTCTCTTCTCCTCTTTGTCTCTCACACTTCTGTGTTGAGATAACCAGTATAAAAAAAAGGCTTTTTCCAAATTAAAGAAAAAGCACAAAGCTGTAGAGCATTTATTTCTATTAGAAACACTTGTGAAAATAATTTTTTTCTTGCACTCTCAGCTTGATTTCAGCACAGGAGGGATGTGCAGGGGACATTAAAAGGAAAAGCAATTGAAAAGAAACAGACTCCAAACCCTCCATTTTAATATCCTAGATGTGGCTAAGACATTGGCTTTCAAATATATTTTGGTGTAAATTTTGGCACATTTACAGCCAGTCAGATTTATTTATTTGACTGGCTTACATTTTTCCGGTTGATTTACCTGAGGCAATGTCTGTGTGAATTACTCCACAATGCATTGACTCCAGTGTTCATTAAAGGTAGTTAAGTGATCCTGTGTCTAATATTAAAGCAAACCCCATTAACCTTAACTAGTATCATATCAGCAAAACAAAAAGAACTGAATAAAGCAAAATAGATCGGGTATTTATAGTTCTTGGAAAAGATCCAGCAAATTCACATCAAGCTCCTAATAGTCCTAATAAGCACTTGCTAGTTATCCCCATAAAAAAGGAGGAGGGCTGGGTAAGGGCTGTGTCTCTGATGAACAGCTCAGTCCCCACAGGACTTTCTGAAGGGGAGGTGTTGGCAGGTGTTGGCAGGCGATGCATTTCCCACCCACACGCTGCGGGGCGTTGCTTGACCCTTTCCCCCCTGCTTTCCTTCCAAAGTCAACATCTCCCATTTTAACGGCGTTTTGGGGACCCTGAATTGGTGCCCTGCATCTGCAAGTCCGTGTAGGTGAGTGAACAAACTCCCTTGCTGAGATTGAAGAGCCATCAGAAGCTCTTAGGGGAATGGATGTGCTGTTTCAGTCAGTGACAGCTTCTACTGCTGTCTACGGAGCAGATGTTGTCCTTAGTCTGCCCAGGCAATAACTGACTGCTGGGACCTCTACTTGCAAAATTAGGTAGAGGGGAACCAGCAGAAACCCATGACAAGCCTTGGCTTTTTTTTCTTTTCTTTTCTTTTTTTTTTTCCCCTCCCTGCTTTCTCTTTTGACATCTGGAAGACAAATTTCAGATATTCTCAGCCCAGGTAGAGATTTCTGTTAGAGAAAGTCTTTCCAGCAACATTGCAATAATTTGACTTATATCAAGGTTGAATAACTCCTTGTCAGGTGTTAAGCTCATGACCTTTCAAGCCAAACACACTTATACTAACCAGTTTACCATTGGAATGATCAATATCTTGTAAGTGAGAAAGTCTAGACAGATCTTATTTTGGCCTTTGGTATCACTTGTGGCTTTGGAATTGATCATTATATGTGGCTGGGGAAAAATTGCCTATACATTTCATGCTCTGTATTTATCTTGACAAGGTTCTCTAGGATTATATTTTCATAATCTGAATGGCACTGGAACAGCTGCTCAGACTGTGCAAGCCCTTCTTATCGGGCTGAATTTAAGCTACGGTAATTACTCTTTCTCCTTATGTATTTCTTTTTTAAACAAGCGTGTACTATACATTAAAATGTATGGCTGGGGCGGCAGGGGGCACGCTGAGAAGCTTGGAAAATGCTGCTAAAATGTATTGCTTTCCATCTCCAGTGGCTGCTGTAGGTTTGTGTTTTATTCTAAATGTAAGCCCACGTCTGAGCATCCGTGGGCTCTGCAGCAGGGTCCCAACACACAAAGGGAAAACACTGTTTTATTAACAAATCTTTTAGAGTCAAGATTCCCTAAGACTGGAGGCAGTTTGGGAAAACTAGAGTAGCCAGTAGAAAAGACATGACTGATGAAAGCCTTTAACTGGTCCCTTTGCAAAGAGGTTCCGTGCCTGGGAAGCAACCAAAACATCACCAGGAGCACAAAACCCCGACAGGGACCTGCACTGCCACCCTGTCTACCTGCTCCAGCCTGCTGACAGGTGCTGGAGGTGCCTGAAGGACACAGTGATGGGAGCACTGAAATACAGCCTGTTTGCTGGTGTCCTTCACCGTGGGACAGAGGAAATGGGTGAATAGAGAGGTGTCTTGGAGAGAAAGAATGTGCTGCTTCTCTCTTGATTTTTTTTTCCCCCCTACACTCCTAACTATGTTATTTACTAGATGCCTTTTCTGGGCTGTGCTTTTTCCTCTCTCCCCCACCCCTGTTGCGTTTGCAGAGTACTTTCCAAGGGGTGTTTCGTGAATTAGCTTCATGCTTTAAAAGAGAAGATTGCTCTGGCAGAGAACAGCATAGTTGTAAAAGTGTCAAGGTGTTATGAATGTCCTGATGATAGAGCCCAGTTGTTATCTGCTGGGTAGTGAGGGAGGATAGCTAATGATGTGCAGCATGTAAACCGTTTGTTGCTCTAATCCATCTGTGTGGAGAGGAGTGAAAAAGAGGGGCGAAATCCTGGGAAAATTACTTGGACAGCTGGAGATAAAGTGTGTACTGATGGAGTCATCCAGAGGTAGCTGTCAACATGAGCTGTGTTTGCATATAATCCAAGCGATGCACAATGATTCCTTTTGGTACTTTTTTTTTTTTATGGGGGTTCACGTGTCTGTGCACAGACCTTAATTACTATCCAGTATCTCTTACCAACTGGGCTCCAGTTTTAAGTGAGAAATGTGATTTTAATCAATTCGTGTCTGGGTGGTGGAGAGAAGTACTACAAACAGACCAAAGCAAGACATATGGATCCCTTTGGAGGACCTGAATTAAATGAGAAGCAGTCATTTTATTAATTCTGCTGTGTTTTATAGACCTTTTATATGGAACATTACCCATACAACTTCACTATCTAATTAAAAAGGGCTCTTATCAATTTGCTGGGCAGTTGCTTATGCAGGGGGAAGAAAAAAAAAAAAGAGAAGAAGAAATAATGTATATTTTTTTTGAGTCACAGAAAATCATCTACCTTGAGGGTGTACGGAACAGATCACTAAACATCTGGTGGAACTATTTTTACTGGTCATCTTCGCTCTTTTTGCAAAGGGAGGACAGAGAAAAGTGAGTGCACGGGAGAGTCACGCTGGTCCTGACTGATCATCACGTCGCCACGGAACTAAGGGCCTTAAAATGGACTTTGCCTTCTGCAGGCAGCCTGAGAGGAAAGGCAGGAGAGACGGGGGGAAGGTTATGGAAATGGGTAGTGCCTCTCCATGCGCAGCCCTCTGCGACTTGCCCTGCTGCCTGTGTGGGATGGGACAAGGCCAGAGCCATCCCAAGCACCTGAAAAGCAGCATCACAAAAAGAACAAGCAGGAGGGAAGGTGGGGGAAAAGAAAGAAAAAAAAGTCTTCTAAACCCCTCGCACCTCCATAAACCCTTACTTTATGTGGCGTATTGGATTTTACAAGCACGGAGTCTGCTGGGAGCTGTCTGCCGAGCACACAGTTAGCAGTGATTGAACACCAGCGTTTTAGCATTTTGACTTAAATCCAGTGTAAACTTGTAAGTGAACTGCTGGCCTGGGCTGGGTCTCTGGTGGACAGCAGTCAGCCATGCATCACAGGCCGCGCAGCCACGGAGCGCCCGGCCGGTGGCTGCGGGTCACAGTTCAAAGGAAGCCTGAAATTTCGCTTCAATGGATGCTGAATTACCTCTCATCCGAGGGAGAGCTTTATTTCTCTTCCTCTCTTTCCTCCCAGCATTGAGCCAGTGTGGCTGGAGAAGAGAGAGGAGAGAGGGAGCTGGTACTGAGACCATCTCAAATGTACCCGGACTACAAACAAACCAGTATTTTCCTTCCAGCAAAGCTGTTCCTTTAATCTTTATGAGCAGGAGAAATTCATGCATTACAGAGGCACAAAAAATGAGAAGGGAAAGGCGGGTGGGAATAGTTGCATTAGAATTAAGCCCTGTTTTTAATATGACACCTGTCAGACTTATTGTTAAAAATATGGAGAAAGGCTCCCTTCAGAAATAATAACATTGCAGCAAGGTTAGTTATACACAGTGAGTCCTGTCAACAGCTGCAATTAGAAGTTGTTTACCATCGAGCGAAACAGCTCGGCAGCATCAGGGCTGCATGGACGATACGTGCTGCTTCAGCCCCAGCCCAGGGCTCACCGATAATCCTCCCTTCCAACCCAGCCCGAAGCCGAGATGGGAGATTCTTCCCCGCAATCACATTACTTTCCTAATGACACTATCACCCAACCAGGGATTAAGTGCTGCTTCCCAGTCAATGGCCGGTGTCACCAGGTTTAGGCCGCCGAACAATTAAAGGGTCAATTTACGGCGGGTTAGTGGGCGGCGGGTGAAGGGCAGGGGAAAGGGGATGACTGGCAAGGAGAGCCCCTGATAAACAAGAGCTGTCAGAGAGCCCTACCCTGCAGGGGCGACTATTTCTGTCAGCTGGCTATTAGAAGGAATTCCTTGCTGTCGCAATTAAGCGTCTCCGCTGGGGCTGGCGCTGCCGCGGCCACCCAGAGAAATCCCCTTGCGCGCCGGCTGCCAACTGCGCCGCGGTGTTTGCAAGTCACCCGGCTCTGCTACTTAAACCCAGACCGCAGAATTAATTTCATTTATGCCCTCAGCCAGATTTCAAAGTGAGGCTCTGGAGACGCAGGAGAAATTAATTTATTAAAAAGCAATAGCTTGATAATGCACATGATGATAGAATAAATGAATCTGTTCAATATCTTATAAAACAGTTGGCAATCACATAATAGAGCATTCATTGTCAATTTAGTAGCTTGTCTCATTATACTCTGCAAATAGTAGTAAAATGGTGTATTATTCATGAACCAACATGCTTTAATTACTTTTAGTGCACATTTATTTTTTCAAATGTAATATGAGTTAGATTCATCTGTAACTGTAACTCAGCTCGTGAGTCTTGAAGCAGTAACACAAACTGGAAGAGAAATTTTATGAGCACAAGAATCAGTTTCTGGGAAGTTTGTGGCATTTCTGTATGCTGTGAAAGCAGGTCTTAAAATGCCAACCGCAGATGTCATCCCAAAATTGATCATAGCTGATCATACTTAAATAAATACAATATTATTATTTGATAATTTAATCAGATATAATCTCATGTTTCATCATTTGCTAGGGTTGGTTTGCATTTTTTTTTACCTGCCGTAAAGCAAATCCCTAAATCTAGCACAGTTTATTTTTTGGCTTTACATATAGAAATTGTCTTGTTACCACTCCCTCCCTTCGTGGCTTCTCTCACACACTTTTCACCAGCTTAATTTGCAATGAAGGTCTCACATACATGCAGCCAAGGTCGGTGAAAGTCCACTGCTCATTTCAATTAAAATGTTTGCAAGGATTTATACACAATAAACTGATCTTGCCTATAATAACAGGTTTCCTTAAGTCAGTCTTGCCACTACTAAGTATAATGTTGCAGCACATTGTTGATTTCTATGTACATAGAAAAGAGAGCACTGTAAAATAAGATGACTTGAAAATGCAATTAAAGTGTAAATCTTTACACCCATTAACATTTAGGGTCCATTAGATTGCTTTGTCTTTTACAATATTAAATGCTAAAATGTTTTGCTTTTATTCTATAACAATATATTCTAGTTCTATTTATAATACAAATGTAATTTAGCTCCCAATAAATCTTGGCTTTAATTGGTTATTAAGTATGTGCTACTATGTCATAAATTTAATCCACAGAATTTCTTCTTTTCCCCCTTTCATCTCTATGGCTTCGTATTCTGGGGTCAGGCGCGGGGTTTTGTACCATCATTGTAAATATTTAGCCCATCTGAGCATCTCCCTCAAGAACGTGAATGGGGGTCACTGCCCTCACGCTGAGCCCTTCAGGAGGTGCCATGGGACACCCAGGTGAACGAGTACTCCAGGCTTGAGGCTGAGCTCACCCAGGGAGTTCTCTGCCTCTGTGCCCAAGGGGAAATGATTTTGCATCGTACCTGCTCTCTTTGCAGTGACTCGAGGTGTGAGTGGCTGACTCTGGTGTGGGGTCTGACTCTCCCAGGCAAGAAATGACGTAGTGGCCAGTGCTGGAGCTTTTGCACTAATAAAGTCTGCAGAGGGTATGAATCAGGGCTGAATTTCACTGTTTTGCCCTTGATGTTATCTTCTGCTTTGAAAGGTGTCCAAACTCTGGCTGCACAATTATGACTCTTTTCCTCAGGCCTCAGTAAGCACAATTTAGACTAGTTTTTATTGGTCACCAAGGATGAGTTTCTAAGGTTTTTTAGATTCGAGAACTGGGGTAATAGCATTGTGAGGGCATGGCCCAGTTTCCTTTGTAATCCTGATTTCAGTTCCCACTAGTAACCTGAAGCCATGACTGTTTAATCCTTAATTCCTGCCACAATTAACATCTCATATTCAGGAGGACTTCTCTGTGATTTGGAAGGAAATCTGTCCCCAGCTAGGTCAGCCCTAGCCAGTCTCTTTAGTGACTGGGAAGGGATCCTTTTCAGCTCGAGTCAAACACAGTAACACCTCATTTAATGGTGCAATAGAGCAGAGAATCTGTTCACCAGCTCCGCTCGGATGCAATGCGAATCAACATCCTGGCAATTAGAGCTGGCAAGGAATGCAAGCACACAAACTCATAAGCTACTAATGAACTATTTGAGCAATTCTACAGGTATTTATATAAGGCTGAGACAGCATCCTCTCCACTGCAGAGCTCCCCCCTTCTCTCCACCCTCCCCCCCCCCCATATTCCCAAGGAAGTTTTAACTGAAGTGAAATTTCTTTATGTAAATAGAGGCAATGCAGAGAAACCCACTAGTTCTGCCATCACCCCTGTGCTCGTGGCTTTGGTTTGTGCTGTGGAACAAACCAGGCCTGTTCTGCAGCAACTTTGCTGCACATCAATGCACACAAAGGGAAGTTTGCTGTCTCCTCACCAAGATTTTCACACTTGTGAGCGCATCATCGCACCACCACAGATGATCCAGAGAACAGCTTTCTTATTCATTTTCCAGCACCTTTTGTGACTTGCCTGGTTCACACTTATCCTGGATTTGCCCACCTTCATTTTCACAACTCCAGCTAAATCCCAGCTGTCCATTCCACTGTAGGATAGTCTCAGAGAGCACCTCAGCTGAGTGTGTCATCCCTTTCTATAGGTCATAGCAGGCAGTTTCCAGGGCAAACCCCTCTTCACCAGAGCCCAAGCACATCAAGGAGTGCCCATGGGTGGCTGAGGTACAGCAGCAATCCTATCTGCACCCCTATGACAGCATTTCCCCTGCTCCTTCTCTGGGTCAGCAGAGCGAGGCATAAGGGCAAAGCTGTGGGTTACACCACCCCTTCTCTGACCTGATCTCCAGATGTTCTTGGGAGTTACCAACACCCTCTATGAACTATTGCCTTGCTCTCATCTCTGTCTGCTTTATACTGGGTTGGCAAAACCCTCCAAAAGCTGAAACCAAGATGGTGACCTGTTTGTTGAAGTGCTAAAACAGCTTAAGTGCCCCAAACCAGAGCTCAAAATGCCATTGCACAAATAGGTGCTCATGCTTAAGCCCTGCAGAGCCCATCAAAGGCACCGACCGTGCTCATGCCAGAATTCATGCACTGCTGGACTGACATGCCATGGGGAGCTCTGAGCAGGGTTTAGGACTTAAAATAAGTCTTTACAAGAACTTATTATTGCACTGTGTAAATTTTACATGAAGCACTTGAAGCGGGCAGACTTTAACAAACACAGAAAATAACTACCACAATTTGTCTTCAAAGTAAATAAAGGAGTAAAAAACCCATCCATGATGTTCAATTGAACCACACTTCAAACTTTTACTGGCAAATTGGTCAGTCAGTCAGCTAAATATTTGGTTTACGTCCGTGAATGAGTAGAAATTACAAAAAAATTAAAAGAAATCATTTTTTTTCCAGAGCACAAGCCTCACTGGTCTTATTGGCTGAGTAATCCATATGTTTACTGCACTTAGAATGAAATACAATAGTTCCGTCTGAATAACCTGATTACTCCTAATTTCCTAATTTTTATATGAGTCCCCTGGTTTTTAAACTCTTTGGCAATTTGCAATACTCAAAGACTTTCTCAGTTGCAGAGCAGTGGCTCACATGGATACTGTTACCCTACTGAATGAGAGGCTAATGACATCTTTTGTACAGACCTGTGTTCGCAGACACAGTCCATGAACACACATGTACAAATATGTGCTTACATAAATATATCTCACACATACACATTCCTATGTACATAGATATTTTAATATATTATTTGGCTTTAAATGCTTTTTTTTTTTTTCCTCCCAGTTAAATTAAATCCCCTGGAATCTGAGTATTGCTGAATCACTTGGACCTGACCATGGCTATTTCTTTTACTGCTTTCTCCTCTGCCCTACCATCATTATGCCCTCTGTCTGAAGCCACCCCAGCACTTTTGTCATCAGATGAGGAAAGAAATAAAATAAAGAAATACAGTTCTTTATCCTTTGTCTCCATTTTTTTCCCCACTAATATTTTTGTTGGATTCCTGCTTGCCTGATTAGTTATTTTATACATTAGATTTAGCATAGAACTTTATATTCTTTTATGACATACACCTTTCAGTTTGACAGTTTAGATGTGTATCTCATGGTTACAACATCTAAAATACATTTCTTTTTGCAGTTTTCCAAGAAGTCCACTGTATTTAAGTCAAAAAGAACTTCAAAATTAATGTAATCATAACAAGTGCAAATAAGGCTTTGGTCAGAACTTGGGATGAGCAGAAACAAGGTCAGAGGCTCAGTACTGAAACTGTTCCAGTTTGTTCTGAAGCACCCACTCATGTATGTGTGCTTGACAGTAAATTGCATACAAATGGACCTCCTAAAGGACTCTTAGACAACCCCATAGCTAAATCTGCAACCACAGCTAACTTTCTAAAATCACACTGATTGCCATCACAAAACTTATTTGCAAGCTTCTTTTAAGTGTGTGCCTTACTTACATCATTGCACATTGTCATGGCTTATTAAAATACAAAATAAGACAGGAACTCCTATAAAACACCACTGTCCATTTGGAAAATAAGTTTCCTGGTTTTGTTGGTTGCCTTAAGTTAAGAATGGATTATTTTAGCTTTCTAAGTTTTTGAAATCTGCAAAAAATAGGAAGTGAAACAAACAGGCAAAATGTTCCATGATGTTAGAACCTGCTGTGATTACTTTAAAATGTTCACTGAACTAACAAGAATATCTTCCAGTCCTCCTTAAAATTAGCTCTTGGCTCCCAATAGTTGTTAACATTTGATATACTTTCCCTGATGACCCTGGATGCATCTGGAGGTCGGTGCTCCAGAGTTCCTGGCTATCTTTATTGTCCCTCACTTGCTTTCACTCCAAGCCTCTTCCTCCTTGCCAAGAAAAATATTTCTAGTCGTTCTATCTTCAGCAGCTCCCTCTATCAATGCGTAACAGATGGACGGTCTTCTCTGCAGAAAAGCAGGACCAAGTGCCTTTTGCTGGCTGACAAAGGGCTGGGTGAGGGGGCTGAAGTGACTGCAGACCAGGATAAACAAAAGGGTTGCAGAGAACGGGAGAGCATCTTAAAACTGTTCATGGCAAGGGTTTGCAAGGTAGCTTAATAAAAGAAGCGAGTGAGTAAACATTTACATATGAAGAGCCTCTCACACCTTGGGAAACAGAGAGTATTTTGTTAGGTGAGTTTTTTGTCTGCATTTTGCAGGTGTCTCTGAGGGCGCTGCTGAGCCCCTCCCTCACCATTTCCCACCAGCAGCATCTCTGAAGCTCCAACAGAGCTTCCCTCAGACATGCTTGTTCTTGAAATTCCACTCCTTGACATCTATGGCTGCAACCTCATTCAGCTTTGCTGCTCCAAGGCCCTGGTGCCACCTCTTCTCACTGGGAAGGGTACTCTGTTTAACAGGGCAGACCCCAGGACATGCCACTGACCACCAGCTGTTTCCTTCCCTTCTGCTGTCACTGCCTCTGAACCTGCCACTTCCTTCTAAACCCCAGCATATGCCATCAATGAACCTCTCATATTCATTGATCTTCCCGAGCACATCAACCTGTCTCTCTAAATCTGCACTCTGATTTTTCAAGTAATAGAAAGAATCCCTCTGGATAACCACATAATCATCTCCTTTTGGCTCCTGATCAGGCTGCCTCGCTCTTTCTTGCTCTCTCTCTCTTTTTTTTCTGAATGAGGACGGTGATAAAAACGCTGCCTTCCCATTTCAGTCTTCTGCAAGGCTTCCTGGGTGCCCCACCAGACTCTCTCAGCTTCCAGCTCTTTGAAGATGAATGAATAATATTCCTCTGTGTTTCTATTATCTGCAAACTACCAATTAAACAGAACCAGCAACCAGAGATAAAAGTAGAGCCTTGGTGAAATCCACAGCAAAACAGGCACGGGAAGCTCAGGATGTTTTCACATATGCAGTCAATGGAAAGTTAGAGATGCAGAGTGGGAGACAGGGGGCGATGCTGGGTATCACCACCCCTATCAGGGCTCAGATACCCATGGAATAACTCTGTAATTGCTGTGGGACTACGGGCTAATTATTATATAATTATATAATTATATGTAGTTATTTATATGAGGGGAGGAGGTCAAATTTAGTACATTATCATAAATTCACATATCAGGAGCTTTGTTTTAAAATCTTTGACTGCGTGGCCTTTGATCTTTGAACTGTTTGGTAACTTCAAGCATCATTACCCCATAATGTGCCAGAATGTGCAATTAGTGCAAGTACCATTACATACGGTATGATATTTGTTTCGTGTTTAATACAACTTGTCTGTGAATTTGTATGCTCTGAATAATAATGAAATCTAGGTTTAATTCTCGATCTCTAAAAAATCATTTTCATATTCTGATACTGATGCAGCTTAATATCAAACAGTGTGAATATAACACGTAATTGTACCGCTGTTAGGCTAAAATGTGATATTATCCATCCATCTTTGCTTTTTTTCCATTGCACCTTCCAGTCTAGCATATAAGCCATATGACTTATTTATTTTATTTATTTGGAGTTATGTAATGGTATAGAAAAGGCTCCTGCACAAGGCTCGGGAAGCCCTGCCACAACATTAACGGAGTGATGCGATCCTGGCCACATTAGTGCAATCCCTTTGGCAGGAATTCAGCCAAACAGTCACCTCCCAGAACGCCCTCCCACCCTCAGCTGAGCAGGGAGCAGCCCTGCAGCCCTCTCCAAACCAGATGTCTTTCGTAGCAGGGCTGGAGGATGCTCAAGAGAGGGTTATTTCTGCTCCAGACCAGTCCCCGCCCCTTGAGGGGGTCACTGACAGCCACCTCTTCTTCCTCCAACAGCAGGGGAAGGGTTAGGCTGCTCATCGTAGCAAAGGGATCATGGATGGTCCAGATTTCAGATCCAGCATCCAGATTTCAAAGGAGGGAGTGGGGTGCAGGACTGCAAAACATCTGCTGACACCACAGAGCAAAGTGCTTCAGTGCGCACCTAACCACGGGCACGGGAGGACACGCTCTGACTCTGGTTATTCATGTGCTGAGCACATGGGAAGATGCTACTCCAGCTTCCTGCCACAATGTTCATCGTGGTCTCCCACTGCATTTGGTGCATAAGGAAAAGTGGATGACTTTATTTTTATCTCTTTGTCTAGGTATAAAATTGTCATCAACTCCTTTTCTTTTTTTTTAACTTTGGTATTTTACTGTTGTTTGTCACAGCCAGTGAGATAACTGAACAGATAACTCCTTCTACTCAAGTGAAATGAAATGGAAATAGCATCTGTCTACAAAAATCAATTTAGAAACCACCTATATATTTTTGGGCTCAGACAATAGGTATTTCCAAAGCCATGCCTTCTAAAAAACTCTTTGAGTGTAAAAATAAGAAGAAAAATAATACCTGGATGTGAGCTACCATCCATCAATCAGGAAAACTCACTCAGACTCAGATGCATGAGCCAAAGTGAATTTCATATTGAAATGGATGGGAGACAGACTATGTTGTCTGATTTGCTTGGGGTACTTCATTATTAATCTCTTTGCTTCCATTTATTTTAATGATCAGAGCCAAGAAAGTCTCATTTATGAAGAACAATTTTTTTTTTTTTTTTTTTTAAGGACTACCTTACGTGTGGTTGATGCCTGCACTGTGCTCTATTTCTTCCCAAGTGCCAAGAGTAGGGCTGCTTGGCTTACAACTGCTTACAGTTGTCTCTAAAACATGTTTTGGTGCCTTGACCTGTAGAGGGCTGGACCTTGACCCCACAGCATTTGCATTCAGGAGCCCAGCCCAGTCACGCATCCCTCTCCCAAGGGGGTCTCTCCCTGTGCTGTGCTAGCAGACAGTGAAGAATTCCAAGATGGAAAAGGGAAAAGTTCAAAACCAGAGTGTATTGGAATAGATTCTAATGGGTCTGGCCTTCATGTCTGAGATAGAGGATGAGAGAAACCAACTTCAAACTCGCTTTGTCTCATCGCTCTTGCTGCTCCTCCTGCACAGCCGCCGCCTTCTCCCGCTCTCCTGTCCCGTCCCCCCCAGACAAAACTCAGGCAGCCGAGTGGGTTTTCCTAAATGAGATACACCTAATTAGTAGCTAGTCATAGACTTGCTGATCAGACAGATTCTCAACCCTTTGTTTATAACCTGGCATATGCATCCATAGTGCATTTTTACAAGTAAATATACACATTTCATTAAAAGCACCATCTTCTCTGCTGCTTCCATCGCTTTGTTCTGTAAAAGGCTCTTGTAGGAGTGTTGTTTATTCCCTCAGCCCAAAAGAAAAAGAATAAAATCACTTCCATTATTATATAAATGCAATTTCAACTAATTAATGAATGATTTTCCAGAGCTATATTTACAAACCGTGGTGAGTACACATAGTATGTGTTATCTAACCTGGCAGCTCCTACTACTTTCCCTTCCCACGACTGTAAAATTCGTTCAATCCCTTAGGGATAACTGCTGAAGGAACACCTAACAAATTCCACACTGTGTCCAGAAAGAAAGACTAGACACATGTGTGGTGCAGTGCAGTGGCTGATCTGAATAAAGGTCATTTAATACGAGGCAGGTATCAGTCCCCACAATGCCAGCAGCAGGGACGTGCTGGAGGCACCAAGCCTCCTCTTGTGAGTTCCCATTCACCCAGATGTGAAGCCCCTCTGTTAACCTTCATAGCATCAGCCAACTCATTCTGCTTCTTAAGCCATCAAAAAGTCTCTTCACATAAATAGGTAAGGGTATTTTTCCTTGCAATGACCTTGTACTCTGGGTGCTCTGCAACCAGAGCCAAAGAAAGGGGAAAATGTTCTCAATTCAGTGCAAACTGGGTTAGGAAAAGGAAATAGCACCAAGCTACACTTCTGTACAGTTTTATCATCTAGGATCATAAAACTGAGGATAAAGTGGTGCTTGCAGAGAAAGAAGCATGAATTTCTTTAAACAGAGCTATCTGGAGAATGTACATTAATACATCTGGGCACACTCATGGTGAATCATATTCACATCCTGCCCCTCCACATCAGGACAAGATGGGCAGGATTTGGGCAGCATGGGAGCTGCTAAATTCCTTCTGCTGAGGAAACCCCTGGAGCCCTTGTGCTCACTAAAGCCATCACAACGGGGACAGCCCTGCCTGCCCTGTGCATGTAAGGAAATAAAAGCTTGTTTCTGGGAGCAGTTGCAGTGCAGAGGGAATTGGTGGGGCAGGATTCATCAGCAATGGGAATTTTCTGCCTTTGGGGGTGGAGGGTTCCTGTCATTTGGCCAGGATGAAAAGGAAGCAGCAGATTTATGGCTGGCTGTTGTGAGGCACAAACAGCTTTCTCAGGGAGCAGCAGCACAGGAAAGGTAGTCCCATGGCGATGGATCACTGCGTGCAGGGCAAAGGAGATGGCAAACATATGGGTGAAAGAGCTAAAGGTGAGGAATAAATGCAGTTTATCACATGCTTCAGCCATTAGTTTTGCAGCTGATCATGTGGCTGTTATAGCTATGTGTCTGTGTGTCTGCATGGACAAAGGAGGTGCTGAAGGTTCGGTCAAATTCGAAGTTATAAGAAAATCCAAGACTTGGTCAGGTTTCAATTATGATAGATATAAATAGTTAGCTGAATGTTCTAGTTACTTTACAGACTGGTCTTTTTTCCTGCTTTTTTTTTTCCCTACTCTTTTTTTCCTTTTTTTTTTTTTTTTTTTTTTTTTTTTTTTTTTTTTTTTTTTTTTTTTTTTTTTTTTTTTTTTTTTTTTTTTTTTTTTTTTTTTTTTTTTTTTTTTTTTTTTTTCTTTTTTTATGTGAATATCTTGGGTTCAGCAAAGCCTTGCAACAGAGCCTTCGTCTAAGAAAATCCCCAGCCCGCCTAGCATACCTCACATACACTGCACAGGGTCTTACAACATAAGATTTACAACCTCCCAGAAAGGGAGAGGCTCATTTAAGATCAGGCCATTACACACAAACATCAGGAAAAGCTGGTGGAAGAGGAGGAATAGTTTGTTTTAAGTATTGCTAAGCACCATCCCTGATTATGAAGGAAGTGCCTACAAGCCGGCAGCTGAAATTGCAGCTCCACCATTTGGTGCTCAGTTTTGTAGATTTTAACTGAGCGTTAACAATCATTGTGTAATTGAACACCTCATTCAGTTCATTAGCTGATGGCTGTGCAGTGCTGTCAATGTGCAAAGTGCAAGCCAGGTGCTAAGTGTTATAATTATTTGTTTCCTCCCCAGATTTTAAACCGTTGGTGATTCCTGACTGCTGAGGGTGGAAGCAGTTTGCTTTGCGTGGGAATGGTGAGGACAGATATGAACACAAGAGGAGCATCACATGTGGCCCAGACCGTTCCTCACTTGCTGGCCAACGTGGTTGTTGCTCTTTGCCCTCCCCTAAGAGAAGCAACCCCCCTTCTATATTCCCCTCAACTCTTGCCTTGCACTGCTTGTCCCCTTCTCCTCCTGACAGTTTTCTAGTTGGAAATCTCAGCTAACAGTACTGGTTTTGCACTCCCCAGCCCACCACTCTGTCTCCTGTGGCAGGATCTGATGGTGTTTATTGCAGTAGAACCTGCCTAGACCACTCCTGCCCACCAAGTGCTTTGCAGGAGAAGTCCAGGAGGGTCAAGTGGTGGAAGGATGTTGAGCACAAGGGAAAAGTCCATCCAGCCTGGGCTGGGCCCTGTCCCATGAGCACCTCAGCACCATGTTGAACACAGAGAAGGTCACATTTCCCTCTTGGAAATGCTGAAAACTGCTGCTCCTCTGTCCTGTCACTCATTCCCCACATACTATCTACAGGTGCAGCAAGAAGCTATGAAATCTGTGCCCTTGCTCTTCTCCAGGTCTGCTCAGTACAGATTGGTGCTTCAGAGGGTTCAGCTGTAGAAAGCTGCAGTCTGAGTCATTTTTGAGGCCCTGATTGCTAAAGCTGGAGGCTCAGCTCTGTCCTGCCCCCACTGCATGGCTGGTGCTCACCCAGCACCTCAAAACACCTCCCCATCAGTGCCAGCTCAGCCTTGTGCTGGTGACTTGATGACCACTCGCCTTTGCAGGGAGCATCCAAAATATGCAGATCTTGGAGTTTTCCTCCATGTCTTTATTTAACTCAGATGCTGACCCACAGAGTGCTAATTAGCAAGATCCAAAACCAGGCTTAAAAAAATTATAATGAGTTTACTGATTATCAGGTATGAAAATAAGGTCAGTCAAAAACATATCAGTGCTTTAATTAAACCTCAGTGAACTTCACAGAGCGAGATGGAATGACTATTAATGACTCCTGCTTTTGCTAAACTTCCCTTCTGTGGCCTGTTCCTTCAAGGTAGGGACTGTCCCCGTTTGTCACACTTCCGCTCATGTAAATTGGCTGAGCGAGACCGGTACTCGCTCACCAAAAAGCTCTGTAGGACGGAGGGGAGGCAGTAAGTACGTTCCTTGTGCCCACAGACAGACCTACTTTTTATTTCAGGGCAGACTATTGTCAGTCAGCAGCGTGCCTTTGATTTTGTAGCTGCTGCACACTGATTTACTTTGCATACACAACGTCTCGCTCCGCGTGGCTTATTTGTATTTTTGTCCAAGCTGCAGCCAGCATTCTCAGACTGATAGGTGTGCATTTTGTGCAGGCAAATTTGAGACCACGGGAACTGCAAGAGTGGATCAGACTAATAGTTTGTCCGGTTCAGCTGTTGGTTTCTGACTGGCCGTGTGCAAATCCCTGGGAGGATATGGAAGGAGGAGGGACGAGGAGCAGTACTGGAGGGAGCAGCTCTGCCTCAAAAGGAAGAGCATCAGAAACACTGAACTCAACATCCTTCATGAATTTCATCTATTACTTTTTTGAACTTGTATATACTGCTGGTTTCTGTGACTATCTGTGCCAATGCATGGGTTAAAAAAACTTCCTCTTTTTTTTTCTTCTCTCTAGTGGGAATGCAACATACACACCAGGAATAAAACAAATGAGTTGGGGGGTTTGGTTTTGGTTTACTTTCAGTTCCTCTTCTAATAACTCTATAGCTCCAGTGGAAGGTCTGGCACTGGCAGCTCTTGGTTTTCCTCTAAGCTTGGAGGCAGGGGCAGGACAAGAGTGAATGGATTCAAACTGAAAGATAGCAGGTTTAGATTAGATATTAGGAAAAAACTCTTCCCTGTGAGGGTAGTGAGGCACTGGAGAAGGTTGTCAAGAGAAGTCATGGATGTCCCATCCCTGGAAGTGTTCAAGGCCAAGCTGGATAGAGCTCTGAACAACCTGGTCTAGTGAAAGTTGTCCCTGACCACAATAGGGGGGTTGGAACTAGATGATCTTTAAGGTCCATTCTAACCCAAAGTATTCTATGAAAAGGAATGCTCCCTGGAGAACTCAGCCCTCTTCCCAGAGTTGCCACTGCAGTATCTTGAGTGTTTCTAAGTGCCTTACATTTGTCCTGCCTTCTGCCTATTGGTGAGAGAGTCCTTCATGATGACACAACAGTAATTTGCCCACACTTGCAAAACGCTCGTGCCCTGCCCGCAGATGGCAAGCCACAAGCAGCTGGCTGAGACCACCAGCTTTAGATATCACTAGTGGGGAACTGACTGACATGTAAAGGGTGACTCTATATGGTTGAAAGAGCTGTGCACGCTACGCCAGGTCAACAGAACGAGGCTATTTTGGTGGAGCTGTGGCATTTTGCAGCTGTTTTGCTGCAATGTGTGGCCATTCTCATGAGGCAATGCCCTTGTGGAGGGTAGAAGTAGCCAAGCCCAGCTCTCTGGCTCTGGGGACAGGGATCCAGGAGCCCACCAGTGATGAACTGCCCTCGGCCACCTGCCAAGGGTGATGCCAAGCTCTGAGAAACCACAGTGAGTGGCTTAGGTGTCTCAAACTGGGCACCAGAAGCAAATGGAAACTTTTGACCTTCACTGCTACGTGCCTCATTTCCTCGTCTCTGCATGTTTCCTCCTCTTGTCAGAACATGAAATGTGTTCATTAGCGTCTGTGGAGCCCGTGCATGATGGGGAGAGGGCAGGGCAGTGATGCCAGGGAGGAAACACATCATGCAGAGATCACTGCAGCATCTGAGGCCTTCCTATATAAGGTCTGAGACTACTTGTTGAGGGATTAGGATGAAAAGAACTAGTGAGTGCCTACATATGCCCTGCATGAAATACCAAACCAGTGACTGGTGATGATGCAAACACAGATTGACGCACACAAGAAAGACAACTTACAGTCCTGCAGGAAAGCAAAGCTCAGGCGTTTCAGCCCTTCATCTTTCAACACTGATGTCCTTTTGAAATATCTGGGTTTAGGTTTTTGTTTCAGTGCAGATACTCTCTCATAGGTGAAGCTGGTGCAGATTTGTTAAGGGCAAGGGGATCTTACAGATACCATCTCATCTCCATAGCCATCCCAGTACTGCAGACAGGAGACTTTGGCTTTGCAGTTCCTGCATGCCATCCACAAAGTCTTTGTGACCTGTAGTATTTTTTTTTGGAAATTAAGGTAGAGTCCTTGTACGGTCTTTATAGGATGGGAGAGCCCATCCTGTGGGAACTTAACCCATGGGACACTGACTTCTTTAAAAACCAGCTCCTTGTTTTTATTGTGAACTTGCCTGCTTTCCCTTTCTTGGCTAAACCAAAGGCTATTAGATCTCCTGGCAGCTATAATAGGTGAACACGAACAGGGTAACCTTTCTAGAGCCTGGGACTGAGCCTATGAAGTATTAAGTGCCTTCAAGGTCCACTAAAATCAATGGGCTTGAAGAACGCCATATCCTTGAAGGGCTGAGCCCCAAGGGGTGGCTTCTTCTAGGATACACTGATTCTGAAGACAGGCAAAATAAAATATTTAAAGCAGCCTGACAGGCATAGGCTACATTCTTTTCCTTTTGTGCTGAAACATAATTTTTTTAATATGCCCTGAGCATGCTGTGAAAGCAATCTTTCTACATGTGTCCATAGTGGGGAGTGTTTGCTCTCTGCACTCACCAGTCACAAACTCTGTGACTGATATGGCCCCAAAGCATCAGGAAAGTGTAAGTTCTACAATATAACATTTTTTAGAAGAAGACATAACTGTTTGTAGAAGATACCTATGATGGGAAAGGGTTACTGCAGGGACATACATCAGCAGTATGTGCTTTACATTCTTAGTCCATTGGTTTCTACGGCAGTTCTTGTTCACAGTAATGTGAGGCAGTTAATATGGGATCTGAACACCACTGGACTGATAAGCCTTCGTACTGACTTGCAAAAGTAATTTTCAGTAATCTTTGAGGGGAAAAATTGCATTTAGTGGGGAAAAAAAAGAAAAAAAAAAAAAGCTAAGCCATTCGTGCATCCTATTTTATTGAGTATGCAAGTAATAGACTATGCAGAAATTGAACTTTTGATCCATTAGGCTGTGCACAGGGACAAACTGCTGCTGAGTTACTCTCAGAAAGTTACACTTCCAAATAGGAAAGTTTCGCAGCATTTTTCCACAAATTGTTTGAAAATGAGATGCCAATACAACCATTAAAATGCAAACTACCATCAGAAGGGCTTGGAACAATGTTCCCAATCCAAGGCTCTCCTTTCACGTCTCACACTCCCACTGCCACAATTAGTCATTCTCAAACTAACTTTTTTTCTGTGACTATTGTGCAAGGCAGTGGTAACATCCTTTCCTAAAAGTTTAATGAACAGAACCGTGTACACTTTGCTCCAACGATTGCTTCATACCCTGAGCCAGGCCAGGCCAAATAGATAACTCACAAGCCATTTTCATTTTCTTGACAGAAAGATGGTTCTATTCCCATGCAGGCCTAATCACCAGAGATTTCTTCTAAATCCCCAGTCATCATGCTTCCAGTACAACCACGTACCATTATTTGTGCCTTTGTTTATTGCCACAACCTTTCACCTAACAAAAGGTTTTTTTTGGATTTGGATGACTGTCATGATAAAAGCTTTCCTTTGGCTATAGAGGTGGACTTTGCAAGGTCAAGTTTAAAAAACACCATCAGGAGAGGCAGGGGTGAGCCTCACTGGCTCTGTGCATGTGCTGAAATCACAGATTTCAGGGAGCATCACAAGCCCGGGGGGACAGATTGATGGGGTTGATTATATAACTCAGCACATAACTGGTAGGTAGCTACCACCCAGTATAGACTCCACACCCAAGCTGATGGGCTTCACGGACACTTTATGAAGACAGCAAGGTCCCTGAGGAAGGAGTTGCCAGAAAACACTGAAAAGTCGCCAAAATGATGTCTTTCTCTGCTGAAGAAGGTTAGGAGAGCTTCTTATTCGAAATAACAGTGGCAGTGGGCTCCCCAGCATCCCTGTAGAGCCACAGTCTCTCCCAGGGCAGTGTCCATCCCCATCAAAGCCCCAGGTGACCTCACATCAACTTCACACACCCCAAAACCAGCCCCGTGGCTCTTTTACATCTCACAGCCATGAGCCATGGTCGCAAACCCCATGCAAAGACCTCACCACGCTTGCACCTCACCCACCACCCACCTCCTGCCCAGGGCCTCAGGGACCCCCTCTTCAGCTTCTCCGCCACACAGAGTCTGGAATCTCGTCACTGAGCTGCGGCTGCAGCCTGGGGGCACTCAGGACTGTTTGTTATTATTCTTGGCATTTGTGTCTAAACACTTCAGACTCATGAGCCCAGTAGTGCAACTGTAATAACAGCAACGCCTAAATCTCTTTAAAACCTGTCAAGGGGCAGGAGATGGGGAGGACACCGAGGGAAGGAGTGGTTGGACAAGCTTGGAAGGGGCTGTGCTGGTAAATGCCAGAGGAGCATCCTAGAGAGGCCAAGGTTCTCCAGGAGGGCAGCACTGGATAAAACACACAGACTAATACATGGGCTACAACTGCAGAGATTGCACCCACTGTGCCAAACACCAACCTGAAACAGGAAAGGATCTGAAACACAGAGAAAGCCCTGGCTTTGCATATTTGAAATAAATCATTATTCAGGCTTTCCAGCTCCCAATCTCTCAGAATACTGCTCAAAGAAAAAAAAACCTTTGCGCTAATCCTCCTCCTCCATCATTATGCAATATTGCTTAGGGTAAGGGAAGTTTTCTTGCTCTTTTCTAAATATACATTTCTGCGGTTAGAAAATTAGAGAAATGACACGGCCGACCTTCCTAAATGTGAGGAGCTCGTTTGGGGAAGCTCACAAGTCATCTGCTGCAGCAGCCCCTTATCACTTTGTGGTAGGTGATTGCAAAATGCCCCTCTTAGCCAGAGTCACATTGGGTTTAAATTGAGCTAGACAAGGGAACCACAAAAAGGGCTTGTGGGCAGCTGGGCTGCTAAAAGCACGGGGCCTGGCACTGGAGCACTGTTAGTTAAAACAGCAATTTGTCATGGAAAAAGGAGTGGAGCAGCCTGCAATGCCAATGTCATGTGTGGTTTTTCAAGCACGAGGCTTTGCACTGAGGATGAAGAAAACACTTTAAACCCAGAAGCCACTCCCAGTGCAGCAGGAGTTAACACAGTGTCAGACTTTCCACTAATGCCTCTGTTTTTGCAGGGGCTGTAAAAATACGCTCGAGGCAAAACCTTGTGATTCAGCGGCTCAGCTGAAGAGTTAACTTTTCTTTTTATATGCCTCCATTTTCAGAGCAGAGATTTATAATAATTTTCTGTACAGATCTATATATGGTTCTGCTATGGTGATAGAGAGGGCTGAGGAGGGAGTTGATGCAGAGCTTTGTGCCCAGCTGCCTGGCATTTCTATTAGAGAGAGGAAGGGTAAGAGGTCTGGGGTCTTCACATGGTTGGTGTAAGCAGGACTTAGCATCCTCAGGGACAGTGGCACCCTTACCTGAGGGAGAAGATTCCAAACATGAGCTTCTTTTCTATTTAAATGGTAGCCTTCTTCTTGCATGAAGAAGCAGGAATAGTCTCCTTTTGCCCTAGGGAGTAGTCCACCTACCTACACCTAATGTGCATTGTCTTCACACATGTAGGAGAGGGACAAAAAATGGCTACAATTATTTCCCCAACTGATTTCTCTCCTGGTTTGCACCTGCCTCAGGCAGAGCCATGTCAAAATAATGAACCTTTGGAGGCAAATGGAAGGTCTCGAAACGTGGGATCACACAACAGATCAGTTCTTGGCCTTGCCATGGCCCTGCCATCCTGCTATATAACCACACACTCCCCATACATCAGGTTGGACAGCTGGGCAACCCCTCCTGTTACCCCTTGGATTATGGGCTTACTGCTGGGCAAAATGGTCTCTGATTTCTGGTGAGTCTCTGACTGTCTGCACAGCCCATCTGGGCCACAGGTAGCCTGGGACACCTCAAGCAGCTTGGTGTTGCTTTATATAGTTTCCTCTGTAAGATCATACTGTTTTTTACAACAGCTCCACTAATTACTGCAGCCAAGTGCCAGCAACCAGACAGATTTACAAGGACACAGTATTGCCACTCTCCTCCCTTGTCCATATCTTAGAAGTTGAATCTCATGTCCTTTCCCTAAATAGCACCTTAGCCCATGTTGTCCCAAATTATCTGAGGTTATTTTCCTTCAAAATATTTTCCATACAAAGAAAAATACAGTTATTTCTATCCATTTTCAGAAAATGCTTCCTCTCTTCCTTGCTCTTTCAAGAAAATAGGCTCCTAGCAGGTATTTATCGTGATAGCTAAATTAGCCGGTACCTTTAATACTTGCAGCACAGAAAATCACTTCATCAGCTCTACAATTTGAGCCTACTGGAGAAGACTTTTAAGAAAGAATGAGAATGAAACCTAGAATAACCATTTCTTTCCCCTTGTCCCTTCGAGGCATCAAAGTTCAAGGTATTTTTTTCCCTTTCCTCGTACACTGAAAAATCCTCGATGGTGGTTAATTGAGCGCTAAAAGCCCATGCGACTGCAGTTTCACTAAGATGCTGCATGATTTTTTTTTTACTTCCAATCCTAAACTGCCACGAGGCGAAACAGGACAGAAGCAACTGCACTCTGGCGATGGGAGAGGTGATTCTGTACTGAAAGTAGCAGTGCTGATAGAAAAGAGGAGTATGATCACACAGTCGGGCTCCTACATGGTCCCCGGTGCACAACAGCTACATGCCAAAACTACTGAGCAAAGGCTGAGGAAGAACCTAACCCTGCAAGGACACCACGAAGAGATGCATGTTGACTTTTCTTGGGTGAACATTACCAGGAGGAGGAGCTGGCAGGTGCCTCTGTAGCTCCTCAGATTTTGCCTTTGGAGGGAAGAGTCTACAAGTCTACTCAGAAGCTGCCCTCAGTAGCAGCTCAGACCTGTTCTGCCATCCAGACGTGGCAGGAAGAAAGGCAGCTTTCATAAAACCACATCTGCTATCATTACCAGGTCAGGCTTTCTGTGAATGCCCATCCAGGATGTGAGCCAGTCAGGGAGGGGGTGCTCTCAGAAGTGATGGAGGTGACAACTGACACCTGCAGCTACATAAGGGTAAGGGGTGAATATGGCCAAGACACCGATGTCCACCCCTGGCAAACCTCTGCCATCAGTGAAAATATAAAAATTTTATGTTGGTACACTGGTTTAAAGACAGAAATACATATGTAGTGAAAAACACTTTCTGTGGAAGTCCCTTACAGAACACCATTTGGTTTCTATGAGAGGATGATCTCTCACAGATCTTTGTTAGCATGAAAGCTGCTCACATAGTCAAGTTTTTAAGATGCCTTTTGCTGCCCTCTTCCAAGAACCAACAGGGGTGCAAATTCAAATGTCCCTGTGCATTCATGGTCCATCAGTAATAGGTCAAGATGTCAGACACGAGTGAAATAATGATTAATTAATAAACAGTGAAAATATTTTCAAAACCTTTCCCATCTCCCATTTTTTAATCTACTTCTCTTACAAATAAGTCAGTAGTTGAATACTGTAACAACGATTTTTTTCATCAAGGATCCCTGATTACCTCCTTTGTGTTTTTCTAGCAGGTTGATGTAACTGACTCTGGCTCTAGAAGACAGCACAGCCTTTGATCATCTCAGTTCCTTCATTTTTACCTGAGGGAGCCATCAGGAACTCTCTCTCATGTCCAAAAATTATCTAGCCTACCTTCTTGGATTTCTTTATTCAGTGAATTAGTTTTCAGAATTATTCATATTTATTAAGAAGAATCACTGGCACTACATGGTTACGTATCCCCTCAGCTGTGTCAGCTTACAACCTTGCAAGGTGTTCAAAATGTGCATCTCCTGCTGTGTAACACATCACAGATGAAAGGCCCTGGTGTCCCTTGCACTTGGAGAGAATCAGGCAATAACCCAAACTGCTGCATTTTGGCTTCTCGGATGATGGATAGAACATGGCAAGGTAAGATATTTGGCTCCTCTATGCCTTCACCTCATCCACCTAACACTTCAGGAGGCTCAAGATCTCCTGCAAAGGTTTCTGAAATGGATCCTGTTAGTGTGGCTGTGGCACTTCACTCAACACAGGCTTCTTATTTCCTGGGGGCAGAACCTACAAGCCTGAGTGGGCACTGCCAGCTCCTCACAAAAACATTGCTGCAGTGGTACAAATCATATTAGAGCAAAGGACAGGAAAGGGTGGGTGAAAAGAAGTGACTCTCCCCCTCAACTCTGCCTTCGAGGCTCCACCTGGAGTGCTGCATCCAGGTTTGGCATCCTCAGCACAAGAAAGACACAGACCTATTGGAGTGAGCCCAGAGGAGGCCACAAAGATGCTCAGAGGGCTGGAGCACCTCTGTTAGACTGGAGACAGTCTGGCAGAGCTGGGGTTGTTCAGACTGGAGAAAAGGCTCTAAAGAGGCTTAAAAAGTGTGTTATAAAAAATAACAAGAGCGGCTTTTTACATGGGCAGAGAGCGATAGGTTAAAGGGAAATGGTTTTAAACTAAAAGAAGAGAGCTTTAGATGAGATATTAAGATGAAATTCTTTGTTGTGAGGGTGGTGAAGCATTGGCACAGGTTGCCCAGACAAGCTGTGGATGTTCCATCCCTGAAAGCATTTAAGACCTGGTTGGACAGGACTTGGAGCAGCCTGGTCTCATGGGTGGCATCCCTGCTCATGGCAGGGGGGTTGGAACTAGATGATCTTTAAGGTCCCTTCCAATCTAAGCCTTTCTATCATTCTGTGATTCTGTGATTATTGGATATTTGTTCCATTGCCCATAAACTGATCATGATAAATGATAGATACTTGCACTTTCTTATTTCAAGAAAGAAGACACAGAACATGAAGTGCTCAGCTTCAGTTTAAGGTTGGAAGACATCAAAAGTCCATGTTGTCTTGCTAGTTCACATCAACACTCTATTACTTCCTGGGTGAGCCAATTGTACTGACACTTGTTTCTCTGTGGCCTCCTGCTCTAACATCCTCACCTTTTCTCTTGAGTACCTGGGTTCAAAAGTCACTTTCAGCAGGGTGACACAGGAGACCCATGTTTGTTTTCCAACCCT
This sequence comes from Empidonax traillii, assembly GCF_003031625.1. Lineage (NCBI taxonomy): Eukaryota > Metazoa > Chordata > Aves > Passeriformes > Tyrannidae > Empidonax > Empidonax traillii. The sequence goes on along the minus strand of NW_020955606.1, from coordinate 344,351 downwards.
AACAGACATCCTGTTTGCCCTTGGCTCATGCAGCCACTTTCAGCTTCCTCCTGTTTACAACAGCATAATACATGATTTGTTCCACTTTTCCTGCTGCCCTGAAACCTCCCTCTGTCTCTCCTTGGTACCCTTCTACCCCTTCCCCTCTTTCCTTTTTAACCTGACTTTCATGCACCCAACAAACCGCAAGGGTTTGGGCTTCCTGAAGCTCCCAAGATATAAATAAATAATAATAGAAAAAGACAATGGGTTGATATATGGCTGAGCAAAGGCAGTTTTGCTTCTCAGCAGGTTTGTGTGAGCTGTTTCTGGTTTCAGTTCACATGGGTTATTTCACCTTCTGAGTTTCTCTTTGACATTCAGGTTTCTGCCTTTTTTTTTCCACCTGAAGCCAAAGCAAAAAAAAAAAAGACAACAACAAAAAAAAGCAAGCCAGGTTTGATCAAAAGCCACACCATTTTTTTTTAGAGGTAAAAAAGCTCTTAATTCTAGAATAGGTCTTCTTCCAACTTGGCAGTTTCTTGTTTGTCCAATACTCAATGTCCTGATGCTGGGCTGTTCCTATTAAAAGCAGTTATGCTCAGAGCACAAGGACGTACCTGCCTGTCATCAACCATCTTGGCTTATGACTAAAACTGGAACAGGTACGAAAATAGAGGCACCAAAATTCATCCTCAAAATGAAACAATTACAGGGGAGAGTTCATAACTTTGTGATGAGGTTCCTTTAGGTCTTTCATGGGATAGATTTCATTATCCTAATAAAGAGGGAGCTGACACCAGTACTGACATCTACTTTCACATTCTGTTTGGCACAACTGCTGCCTTTGGTGTGGCTTCATTTTATTTTGATTTCATACCAATGTTCAATGCAGCTGCTACTATTCTGCACATAGTTAAATGTTGGTACAAATTATGAAGAATAATTAATTGCCCATTAACAAGTTTTTGCAGAGGATTGGACTCTAAATGCTAATCGGTGCTTCAGAAAGAATGCCAAATAATATCCACACTGCATACCTGCTTCTCCCTGATTTCTGTTTAGCACAGGATTGGAAGAATTTGGCTTTAATGTTAATTAACGCCTTCATTTAGAGCTCACAACATATACTAAGCCTCAGCCATTTCCATTTCGTGATGAACCCATACACAAAATTTGCTGATTCTACAGTCTAGCGAGAACAATCTGTATAGACCAAATTTCCATTCGTTTTCCAGGGCAAAATAAACCTGTTCCCAGAACTGAGCCTTCTAAACCTTTTGCATCTACACGGCTACTACGTTCGCCTGTCGTCTTTTCCGATCAACAAAGCAACCAAAACAGCAACCCAAGGCACCGGTAAACAGCGCACCGGTGAGCAGAGGTGTGAAACCGCAGAAGGAAACAGGCACAAACAGATGAGTGGGGGGAGAGATGCTGGGCATGTTGCTCCCTCTCCCTCTGTGCAGTGACAGGGGAGGGACCTGCCCTTGGGTGGACAGGCAGAGAGAGATGGCAAAGCGCACAATTGAACAAATTTGGTCGGAACGCCTCTTGAAAGACGCTTTTGCCTATCCCCCCGTGTTTGGGTCAGAGATGCCGCACAGCACCCAAACCAGCCTGCTGAGAAAGCCTTGCCTACGTGACAGAGACTTTGTGCTGAAGAGACTGCACTCAGGACCGAGGACAGAAGGGAAACACTCAAACTGGACCCAGTTGTTTGGCCAGCATCTCATTTTATTCCCAAAGAATGCTCATGTTTCCTCAGGCCCTCGCTGCCCTTGCTCTCAGCCATACTTCTGATCACCTTTTCTCACCTTTTTTTCTGTGAGAGAGTTTGGGTGTGAGACACAGCATTTGCAAACCAGTGTCCAAACAGGTCCTGACAGCCCAGGTTCTGCCCTGCTCCTGCAGCCATGCTACAGGTGGATCCAGCTGCGGTCTCAGCACCTCTTTATCTGGGCACTTGGTGCACATTCCCAGCTGGTGCCCAGCACTGCTACCTCAAGCTCTTCTTGCAAGTCATCTCCTAACTTGATGCTGAGTGCTGTTGGCTGAGAAGTTTACAATCTGAGCATCTAGACCTATCAGTAGAGCATTTTGCCAAATTATTTATTTTGCTTGTGTTTTGTTTGGCTCTCCTCCCCAGTGAGATCAGAGATAAAGCTTATTTACTAGTTGCTGCTTGCCCTGGACAGCTGAGGAGCTGGGCTGGAGTGAAAGCAGCTGTTCCTGAGCAGCGTGCGTGGCTTGTGCTCATTCTCAATTCCCAGTGAGCAGGATCCTTCAGCGGTGATGGAGTAGCTCCGAGTTTCAGTCTATCTGTCACTGCTCGACTGTTTTACTGTGCACACAATGCACTGATGGGCGACATCACTCAACTGCAACAAGTCCAGCTACAAAAGCAAGTAGCAGCAATTTGTAGCCTCAATGCAGCCATTTAATCATTCCCAACACTTCCCTGGTTGCCACTTTGGATAAACTAACTTGAGAATTAAGAACAAATATTTGACTCTCCCCCCTCCCCATAATTTTACGCAGCCCTGTTTAGACTGTATGGTACTTAACAGGAGACCTTTGCCCCTTAGTTAAAAGCTGTGACCAGGAAATCCCACCTCCTCTTAATGAGCTTTTTTGTTCAGCTTACAGGGAGGGATTTGCACTCCACTCTTGCACTACAAATGCTTTGTCTGCTTGGCTTTTTTATTCAGCTGATGAATAAAAAAAGCAAACGCCAAACTCTACACATGTTTCAGTCTCCATTAAGACAACAAAGAGCTCTAAATGCACGTCCTAGCAACGGCAACAATTTTTTTAAAAGAGTAAGAAGAAAGTATAAATGGTCATTTAAGCTGTGGTACTTTCCATAGCTATTCCTTAATTCTTTTGTCATAGAAGCTATATACTTTTGACTATCAAAATACACAGCTCTAGCTAAGAGGACAGACAGTGTTTTGGGAATCAGTATTATGCTCTTTGGACTGTGAAACAACCATACCAGCAGCCCAAGCAGTTCCCTTTGTCAAACTTTTTACTTGCTTATGTCTTCTGACCACATGCTGAGACCTCTCATACTACAGTGGCCTTGAAAGTGTTTTCCCATTCTTTTTTTTTTTTTCCCTGTGTGCTTCAGATAGCTCTCAGCTTCCTCTAATCTCTTGTTCTCTCCTTCTAATCACTACATACACTTAATAACAACAGACTGCAGACACCAGCATGGAATTATAAACGGACAGAAACACAAAGGATTAAACGCAGTCACAACAAGAAACAGTTCTGAAGGAATCTCAAGATATTTGGAGTAGATGGAACAAAACATATTCCAGTGGAGAGAGCCTCACTTTCCAGAGAGCAAGACTAAACCCTGTCTGTGTCTGTCTGTGCATAGGAGTTGAGCAGGAATAATTCTGCAGCCCATTACACAGCCACGAGCTGGCTGTACTCTGGTGGTTTGCTAGGCTGGTTAAAACAAATCTGGCAGAGTGGGCAGGGAGACTCAGTTATCAGGGAGCATATAATAGAGTCTATTAAGCAAAACTCTGCTGCAGGAGAGGGATAATGGACCCTTTTGATGCTGAGCCTTCTGGTAGTGCAGAGGTTGACAACTTAGAGAAATCAAACATTTGCAAAATCCCTCATTGCAATAATTCCCAAGCCTTTTGGACTAGTTAGTGACTTACCAACCCTTACTGCCTCTACCAGGCCACCAAGCATCCATAGTGTCTCCCTTCTCTCACGTGAAAGCCCCAGAAAACCAGTTCCAGTTATAGAATCATAGAATATCCTGAGATGGAAAGGACCCAAGGGACACTGAGCCCAGCTGAGTTGAGTTGATCTCACAAGGATCGTTGAGTCTGACTGAGTTGGCAGATACCGTGGTATCAGTGCTCAGACCACATGGATGTGGGAGAACCAAAGCAAGCTCTGTCCTAAGCCAGAGTGTCTGGGATGCAGGAAGCAGCTTGTGGGATGATCACAGATGACATGGGGAAAGCCTGTGTCGATGCAGTATGGCAGAATAAGGAGAGATCAGTGCAATGAGCCTTGGCTCATGCTGAAATGTGATGAACTAAACCGCAAAATACAAAAATGCTTTAGGAAAGTAAAAGGTAGAAAGAAGTTTTTAGATCCATTATAGGTGCCAGATGTGCCTGTATGGTAAATGTAAGCTATTCTGCAAAAGGGCTTGCCTGTATGTTTTAGGTACCAGCAGATCTTTTCCCAGATGTGTTCATTGTTTCAGATTCCAAATTAGTTTTTCTTGTGGCATTCCCTGCAGTGCCAAGCCAGATCTTCAAATATGAATCTCACACAACTGACCTGACATCAAAATAAGCATATCCAAAGGATTTTAGAATGCTCTACATCAGCATCTTTATATAAAAAAGAAAATCAAGACATTGTTTCTTCACTGTGGCTAGAAAAACCTGGATGAAAACCTACCATTTATTCTAATGAGGGATTTCTGGCTGCAGGTGTTATTTCAGGGTCCTGAGCAGTATTTGCTCTGTGTATGTGATCAGAGCTGCTAAAGAAGGAAATCTTCAGGGAGGATGGGCGAGAGAAGGAAATAAATATTTCAGTCATAAAGGCTTCCCCCCACACGTTTTGGGTTGCTTCTGAACTGATGGCTGTTTGCAGTTGCCAAAACCTTTGAACTTCTCATGGGAGGAGGGGACCATTCCAGCAGGAGTGCTGAGGGGTGTCACGGGAGTGCTTTGCCTGTCCCTGTACTATCAGTCCCTGGAGACTCTCCCTGTAACCCTCAGGCTGCAGAAAATCTTTGACCTCAGACTAAATATAAAAAAAAAAAAAGATGAAGAGGCTCAGCACTACACATTGTCATGTCGAGCTTTTACTCCCTGAAATCAGAGGCCTTGGGAGACCTGGAATCCCTGGAATCCAAACCTGCTCTACACAAGCAGCCACTTTAGAGAAGCTGAAGGCTGAATTTTGCTTTTAGTTGGCTGGGTTGGACCTCTTCAGTTCAGGCATCATATCCCTAACCATCACTTCAAGGTAGGAACACACAAGCCTTCAAAACACATCAAACAGCAGCAAGAGAAGCTGCTTCCTTGCTCTCTCATGACCATGAGAGAACTCACCAGCATGTGGTGCCGTGTTTGGTTGTCTTTTCTGCTACTGGGCGGAAAATAACGTGTCTCTTATTGAAGGAGAGCCTGACTTAAAAGAAGACAGACTTAAAATTCACGTTGTAATCAGACCTACATCTCCCCTGCCAAAAGCAAATGCACACAGTGGGTGATCACCCAGAATCTACTCAGGGTTGTCTGGCCCAAGATCTGGCAGCAGTCGAGTACTTTTCCAGGTAAGAGTTTGAAAGATGAAGCTCCACTAGGCCTCACATAATGCTTTCAGTACCCCTCAATTAGAAACACTCTCTCACATACCTACTTCCATAAAATCACCAGAGTCCGCAGCTCTGGCAGAAAGTTTTGTAATGAATTTTTTTTTTTTTTAATATATTTTCAGCTGTAAACAGCAGAAAACCCCCTTCAGGCACTTCACTAGACCTTTTATCCGTATGCAGGAAAAAGAATTGATTGATTTTGAAGTTAAACGTTGGCATCTGCTGTTATTCAAAACCAGGACCTTGGATACACTCATCCGCCATGCTTTCAGCTCAGCCACCAGTGTGCTGCAAATGAAGACAAGCTGTTGTCAAATGAGAAATGCAAAATAGTCAATCTGTTTGTCTGTTTAATGTAACTGGGAACATAAGCTGCTAAAAATGCTACCATTCTGCACTGTCAGATGGGAGACACTCTCCAACAAACGAAAGCCTAATGACCCATTTTACTCAGGCGCTCTGGAGTTCCTCCTAATGGTATTTTCCATATGCACTTCAACATGCTTTTAACTGAAACTGCAAATGGTACTATTTTCTATCTAACACAAGCGTGTAATCTGTGTAGTGGTTTTTTTTTTTTTTTTTCCTCTGGCACCATGAAGGAATGCTGATGTTCAAGGCGTCTTGAAACAGTGAGCATATTGCTCAAGCATCTGATGCTCATCTTCTCTTTACACCTGTCATTGTACTGTATTAAAGGGAAAAAATCAAGTCATTAACCATGATAGATATGTTTTTAATAAGAAAGTGTTGCGCCTCACCAGGCAGATAAATAGCAAGTCTTAAGATATCTTCAGAGCCCAAGCACACAATTACAGAATAAAGTTAAATATGCTGGGGACTCTTCAAAGACTGCTATAACTTGTAAAGATTAGGTCCCTATCAATTACCCAAGCTGCACTTCTTCAAGAATTTTCTAGCATTAAAATTGCTAATTTGACTTTTTCTCTGAAAGTTCCCCATTCCCCACAGATAATTATGTGTGAAATGTTGCCTAAACAAAACTGTGATTCGGCCAAGAAAATAAGCATGGTCCATTTTCAAGTCAAAGAACAGTAAAGATAATGCTGGTACTGCCAGAGCAGGGCAGGAAGAAACTCTGGAGATGTGGGTCATTTCGTTAAATATTCTTGGGGTTTCTATAGTAGAAATTTCACGGGTCTGATTTCAAACCCCACAGAATTAGTTTTGTTTGGTTTTTTTTTTTCCAAAAAGCTATAGCATTTAGTCTCTCTCCAGAAGCAGGATAATGCCAGGCAGTCAGTACTTGTTTTGCTTCCTCCTGACAAAGCACAGCATCCCCACAGTCTGTTGGCATTCTTGCAGGGTGTGCTCCTTTAAGCCATTATAGTCTTAGACCCAGCTTTATCCCCACCCCTGCTGTTATCACATTGATATGTTTGTTAATTATTGACACAAGAAATGCTCAGTCATTGACTGCAGATCCCTGGCAATGCCCTGCTGTGCTGAGCCGAGCGGCAGCGCGGCGAGGGTGCCTGCTCCCTCCTGGTTCCCTCACCCTCGGGGTGCTGCCATCATTGATTAGCAAACACCCCAAAAGCCCTGAACATCTTCAGGCACTCACTTTTTCCCTGCGGAAAATAAGATCCTACTCATCCAGATTCCTCTCCAACCCCCAAAGTAAATTTTTTTTTTTTTTACCCCAGGAGGTTGTTTGCAGCCCAATGCACTGCTGGTGGGGCAAAGCAAAGGGGCCAAGGTGTCCCTGGGGAGATCTGCCCAGGGATGCTGCTGCAGGTGAAGCCTGTGCCCTGACCATCACAGATGGGCCCACTGCATTGTCAGCACCAGCTTCACAGGGTATACCACCTGACTGCTCTGCACACCAAATTCAACACTGCTTAACCTTTTGGAGAAGTGTTAGAAAACATAAAAGGGATAATTATAGCTTAAAATAGTGGGGACTAGCAGTCTGTGACGACGTGTCAATGCTTGGGATTTGTGTGCTCAGGAGAGAAAGAAGAGGGAAGAAGCAGGTGCAAAAGTGAAAGACAGAGGAAGAAGGTATTTAGTACAGGGGGTTAATGCAGTGACCAGACATCTCCAGGATTATAAAGAAATTTAATATTATAGAGAAATTATTTAATATTATAGAGAAATTTAATATGATCTTGGAATTATCTACTCAGTAACCAAGTAGATATCAGTGCATCCAAAGAACCAGGTCTGCTTTATTGTTAAAAGTCTAGTACCTAAGAGAGAGATTCAGGCTAGGAGGGAAAAAAAAAAAATCTATTCCTCTTTGCTTGCTCTATGCCTCCCCACTGCATAAATAAACCCCCCAAACCTAACATAAAACCAAACCCGGGCTTTTCCATCACAGATCAAAAGTCAGGCAAGTAGTGTTGCATTGCAGCTGCCTGAATTATACTTGGCCTCTGAATAATAAATAGGGAATTTCTCGAACCACAGGCTCATTAATGAGCACTAATTCAGAACTGATGGCACAATGTTCAGTAATTTAAGCAATGTAGACAATGAAGGTTCTCAACTCTGGTACAAAGAGTGACCTACAGAATCTTGCGGAATGAGTAATTACAGCTAATATCCATTTCAGCTTCTATTAGAACATCCAATAAAACAAGGTCATGACAACAGGCAAGGATCACATCCCGGCAAGCATCGCAGTGGGGAGAGATGGAGTCACCCTGGAGCAGGTGGATGGTTCCTATTAGTTGGGCTCCTCAATGAATAAGGCTGCTGACAGCTCCCGGAGGACGGCGGGCGGTGCTGCAGCGGCCGGGCAGGCAGCTCAGGGAATACAGGGATGGTTTTCAAGAGCACAAAGGTTAGGCTGGGATGGGGTTTGTTTTTGCCCATAACTAACAAAGACTCGAAGGACAGACTATGCACAACTGGCTTTCTTTTTTTTTTTTTTTTTTTCCCCCCAGCCTTCTCGATAGTTTGGTATTAACATATATAGAAGGAATGATTCGGTGATTTATTGACTCTCGACAAGTTGTAACAAAGGAAAAAGTTGATAGATAGAAACAGGATGGCAATGGGCACCTGTAGTGTGAAAACCACTTGGGTGAGCAGCAGCAGAGCAGAATGAACTGCCTGGGGAGTTTTCTATTTTGTGCAGATGAGCCTTATTAATTCCTAAGAGAGAATGGAGAATATGGCCAAGGGAGGAAATAAAGAAATTATCTACATTTTGGGTTTTTTTTTTTTGGTACTGTAAGTAAGAAGGCGGCTGGCTGTTAAAAACAGTTTCTGACAATCCCTGCAAGACTTAATGCTTTTAAAAAAATGAAGGAAGACTCATTTTCTTCCCCTAAAATGTGCTAAAATTTCACTCTTACCTGCAGAAAGTTTTTCAGTGACATCATTTGACTTTTTAAAAAAACCTCTCAGACAACACAGGGTATTCAAAGGGATCCCCTCCCAAAAAAAATTCATAGGCTGACAATTTTTGCTCGCAACCACCCGTGCGATAACACTGAGAAGCCTCGGGGGGGTTGCAATCAGGATTTCCTACAAATGAAATTCACAACAAATAGTTTGATAGACTCATTAAAAAAAAAAAAATCAACTCTGCTGACTGAATCTTTGACCCTCCTGAGAGTTCACTGTGTAGCTCGAGCGATGCAGTGTGGACGTGTCACAGTCTCTGCTGTGAGAGGAATATTTCCTGGACTCTGGGAAATAAGTTTAGTGGGAAAATGCTGGATCAGAAACTCTGGGGCTCGGTCTCTACTGCTCAGTATGGCTACAAACAGACAGAAAACAATCAACATGGCTCTGAACTGCAGTTGTGGCTCTTGAAGTTCTGAGACAGCAATCACTGTGGGTAGCCTTCCCTCCAAGTATGATTATGTCCTGCTCTGGATGTGGGTTTGGAGCTATAGGGAGGTCCCATGGAAGAGGCCAGGACAGGGTGGGGACTGCCAGCTGTGAAATACCTTGGAGACACACAGAACGTGGCTCAGTTCCCACAGGGACCTCAAGGCCTGTGACGAAATGAGAGAAAAGGATGTATTCCCCCCCAAGAATTAAGAGTTATGTATCCCTTGAGTGGATGCAACAAAGCAAATTCTTTTACTTCATGAAACCAGAACAAAAGAGAGACTTTCCTTCTTTTACACCATACCTAATATGTTTTGTTAGTGGTGCTCTGCTGGTAGAAGCAGGGTTTGGACAAAAGACTTGAACTCCCTAGAGGATTGTTAAATGCTGGGGTTTGGCAGCTTAAAATGCACTTTGGTGCTCAAGTGCCTGTAAGGGCTGACCATAAGCACTTCTTGCACTACATAAACCTCAGCTACAAAATCCACTTAAAGAAAGTATTCCCACACACCTACTCACGTCCCACGAAGCCCAGACACCAGTCTTCATCCAAAAACCATTTCATCTCCAGCTGTGAAACAACTGCCCTGACTTTCTGGTGGGCCCAGCAAAGAAACAACCCTCAGTCACCAAACTGCCTGGGAAAACCCTTCTGTCCTGACACTTTTCCTCACGTGAGAAATCTGCCTCCTGGAAATCTGCTGGAGGAGCATGGCACGTGGGCAAATAATTAGACTTTTGCAGGAGGAGAAAACCACCTTTAACATGGCTGGAAGCAGGAGCAACAGGGGAACCAGGGCAGGAGCAGGACCGTGGTGGAGGCAGCAGCCCCCACCTGCCCCACTGTGCCTTCCTGCTGCTGTGTGTTGAATTGTGTTGACTTTAGTAATATTAATTGAAGTAGGGTTTCCAGGATTGGTCCCAGGGTTGCTGTAGCATCAAATGAATGCCAAAAATTTAGATTACCTGCAGCTATACTAATTTCCATACTGGCTCGAGGAATTTTTCCTACATCACTTGAGAAAAGTACCTTTTAAAGCTATGCTTTTTTTTTTTTTTTTTTTTTTTTTTTTTTTTTTTTTTTTTTTTTTTTTTTTTTTTTTTTTTTGTATACTATCTACTAAGGACTTCTGCTTTCTGTTAAAATGTGCTGATAGATACTTCTTTTCTGTTTAAGGGACCTTGGTGAATGCTTTAAGGTTAACAGTTCGAATGATTGTTTAGTAAGTAAACCTCTTTCCTTCCAAATTTTGGTAAAAAACTACAGAGTTAAAATATTTTATTTGGATTCATATCTCATTTCAAAGTGTTGCTTTTAATACCTGACAGGGGCTGAACTTAAGTTAGCTATTTCTCCTTTTTTTTCCCTTCCTTTTTGGAGGAAAACAAGCAGTCGAACATAGCTTCTGACACATTAAGCATGACTACTGGGAAATTAAAACAAATGCTGGTACAATTCACAGGGGGAAAAGAACTTAAAGTTTGTTTATAAATTTGTTCCCAGCTCCAAATGCATGTCATAAATTAATAGGTCATCAACATGCTGTATTTAGCTGGCAGCCAGTAATTTGCTGTGAAGATATGAGACAGAATATAGCCAGAGTAGCAAACTGGCTGAAAGTGAAGCATTTTGAGTGCTTTGTAAAATTCATAACAGACAACTTGAAGCCCCAGCAAAACGGAAAATCTTTTCTGTCTCCGTCCTTAACTCCAAGGGTTTAGAGAACTGACTAATAATGCAAATACCCAGAGGTTAATAGCCTGGTGGCATAGCTGGAACACACACCCAGCTCACAGGAGATCCATCATGCCTGTGTCCAGACAGTTGGGGAATGCAGGGCTATGGACAGGGGGTGCTCTGAACACCATCAGTGCCAACATACCCAAATCAGGAAAACTTGTTTCAAAGCAATCGGAATCCTGACCTCGTACCTCATTTGGCCTGGATTCTGCCAGCCTGATGCAGGTGGGACCAATCCTTTTGTTAACAGCCCTTTTGTTAAATATTCTGCTGTCCAAAGGTGTTTCCTATAACTCAGAAAGTCTGGCATTCAGCTTAGTGGGAAGTGGTAGGGGGCGGATCAGGACCCTGCAGCCTTGTCACAAAGTCCAACGCTCATGTTTTGAGACAGATTTTCTCCAAGATTTGGGGAGATAATCACCTCAATCTAAGTACAAAGGGAAATTTCAAAATAAACCTCTACAAATACGTCCATACACAGTGCAAACTCAGAGCAGAGTAACCTTTGGAGACTATCAAGACCCAGTGTTAATTAAACACATTGCTCTGGTTTCTGGTCTAGATTTGCATTTTTCAGCCTATAAGATGCAAGTCACCTGAAGGTGTGAGCAGCACATGAGGCACAGAGAAACCTTCAGCCCTGGGAGCTTCTTCCCAAGGTGATGTTGGAATGGATTAATGAGGAATTAAAGCAAGACATGGCCTAGAGAGTCACTGGCTTGGCTCTGAAGACAAAAAGCCTCAGCCAGTCCACGTGCAGTACAAGTCTCTTTTCGGCTGTCCTCGGTGGAGGACAGTGGGAGAGAACAGCTCCAAGGCCAGGCAGGTGGAGGGAGTATCAGCAAACACACTTGCTCTGGGCTTCACTACCAGCCTTTTGTTTTCCACAACGTTAAAACCCACCATTTAATATCCATATATACATATATATTATATGTGTGTGTGCTCATGACTTAAAATTCTTTCAGAGATGGGATGAGGCAACATTATCTTTGAGAAAATGCAGATCCCAACTCAGTCTCCCAAAAGGAAAATTACTGACTTGAGCAATTCCTGGTAGTTATCCAAATAGCCTTGTCAAATTATTTAAATACCGCATTGTGATATTATTGAAGTTGGTACCAAGTTACTCTTGGCAGAAACAAGTGTTCACTGGCAGGTGCTGAGTAGATGAGCTGTTACTGCTCCAGCTCTCTGTGTCAGCAGCACAGGCTGGCTGCTGCCAGGGATTTTAACCAGGGAGCTCAGCAAAATGCCCTCCAAAGGGGTTACCTTTCCTAAGGGGCTCTGGGGGTGGGTTACTTTTACCTCTCCAAGTCTGGTTGCTTATCTGCCGTTACACTGGGGCTATGGAGAGTTTTTTGAGGGGTGGATGGAGGTGTTGTATAGACACATTCAGCACAAAACCCACACAATAGAGAAGAGCTTGCTCTTCTGTCTTTAAAAAAAAAAAAAAAAAAAAAAATTAGTATGGAAATCTCCAGGGAAGAAAATGGAATTTAGGAATTTACCTGCTCTGTATTAAAAGGAAGGGAGGAGGAAAAAAAAAAAAAAAGACTAAGGCTTATGCATTTTTCATTATTTGGGACCCACTCTACCAATACATGCTTAATGCTTTCATTTCTGCTATAATTTCAGTTGGAAAGTCGCTTAAAATGCAAGAGTCTAGTAGTGACTCACTCTTGCAGTTTCAGAGAAAAAAGTTCACAGCACAGGATGCACAAAACTCTGTCTGTCCAGCCACAGTGTGAGGAGGGACAGGAGGAGAAGGAGAGACAGCAGTGGAGGAAGCTGCTTGGGTTCCTTGTCTTAGACTTTGAAATTCATCTCTCAGCTCAGGAAGATCCCAGATTTCTTACATGGCAGGGGATTATTCACCTTCCCCACCCCAGGGCAGCAGTCCCATGGAGCAGCAGTCCCATGGTGTTCCCCTGTCTCCCCATTCCCACAGGAAGTGGAGGGGGAGATGGAGAAATCCAGGGGTTGCACACTAAACTGCTGCTTCCACAGTGTTCCCAAGCAAATCCCAGACAAATGCTGTAACATCCTGCTGTGTCAGGATGTATGGAGGTATGAGGTCAGGCCCTGCAAGCTTGGCCAGGTTGCTGTGAGGTAGGACCTGTTAGATCATTTAGCCCCCACATCCTTTAAGAAAACTCCTCCCCCCTCCCCTCAAATATCTTTTCAAAGGTTTTGTCCAGTTGGGCTGCAAGTTGCCTCAAGTGATGGTTTTACCATAACTTCCCTTGGGAAACTCTACCTTCCTGTAACAACCTTCAGCTACAGACCATCTCCTGCTATTCAGCCAACATTTGCTTTGGCTCAGTTTCATCCCATTGCTCTTAGTTACATCTTCACGTACCACACTGACATGTTTAATATCATCCTAAATTTTTGAGAGTTAAAATTTGTATTACCAAGACAAGCAAAAGTAAGTAAACAGAAGATAATTTTTTTTTTCTGGGGATATTACTTTCTATGGAGAAATCTATGCAGAACAAAGCCATGCTCAAGGAAAGAATTAGTAAACAGACAAAATGTAATGACAATTTTGTCATTTGCAGTTAAACTAGGATGACAAGATTGTCACTTTTCTTCTGTCCACCTTTACCCTTAGGCTATTTATTTTAGTGTTGCTGTGCAGTAGATTTCACTGTAGGCTCCTGGAAAACTGCTATGGAACAAATTCTCTGCTGGACCAAATGGCTACAATTCCATAGACTTCTATATTTTCTAGCCAAAAATTTTCCTCTCCATTTCTATCTAAGGATGCCTGCTAGGTTACAGTAGACAGAACCTCTGCTCCTCTTGGAGCAGTGTACCAGCTCCCAGCTCCAGGACTTTCTCTTGTCACGCAAATTAATTATTTCCACCCTTCGAAGTCCAAAAGTCTGAAATCCATATAATGCATTTAAATGCAATTCTACTGAAAGGGTCCAAATCCCTCTGCCAGAAAATGCTTTCTCTTTCTCCAAAATCATAGACAACATGCCTAGATTGTGCGTTAGTGAGGTGAATGCAGAGACAGACTTAAATTAATATGTCTGGGAATAAATTATTTCTAGAGTGTTTTGAGCCAGCATCACATGAGTAGATTACCTATGGGAAGCTCTATGGGAAGCAATAATTCATCTGAAAATCATAGTTTAAAACAGGCAAAAATCTATGAAAGCTGAGGAGAACTATCCAGCCTCTTATTGTCAGCAGTGAAAAGAGCTTTGCAATCTGCAAAGTACCTCAGAAGCCCACTGTATTCACAAGATCCTGGTTTATTTTATTTGGCTGGTAGCACTGACAACTCACAGTAGCTCAACAGCCAGCAAACACCCCCTAACAGGCTGGTAGGGCCAGAAATATCCATAACTATTCCCCACGGTGAGAAAAATGAAAGGTACCCCACACCAGCTCTACCTCCAGCACTGAGAAAGTCACGCTGTGGTTTTGTGTTCAATGGCCAAAAGCAGCTTTCCCTGGTTGGGTCTTCCCCCAAGGCTTAGGCAGACCCCAGGAGGTGTGAACGGTGCTGCCTCCAAATTCAGGGGGTGAAATCACACCAGCTGTACCCTTCTACATCTATCTTGGCCTTTGAAGGGAAACAGCAGGGTTGATGCCATGCCCACTTCTCTCTAAAACGTGTGCCAAGCTCTGTTAAACCAGCTCAGACATTTTAACCACAGCCAAGAGACTTTTCAGATTGTGTTATAGGGGGAAATAAACCACCAATGTTTCACTCTCACTGGCCCAATACCATTTATATTTAAGAAGCCATTATATAACTTTTGTCACTAAATAAACCACACAATTTTCTTCTAATTCAACACAATAAACTAAAGAGCTAAACGAGTCATGGTGAGAGAAAAAATAAATCTCTGCTGACTAAAGAAAAAATGGACTCTTGCAGCCTACCCAGTGCCTTAAATTTTCCTACTTGAAAGCACATAGCTGAGACTACAGAGGGATCTCGTATTGTACATCAGCCCAGAGGTTTTATATTTAGCATTCTGTGTTCTCATCTCACTATGCCTCTGTACAAGTCTCTTTAAACCGTAGAATAAAAAATAAATAAATTATCTTTAGGATCTGCACCTTGATCATACTTATTTCTTTCTTCTACACCGCCGTCTCCATTTTTTCCTAATTTGCCAACAGCTGTGAAACTTGAAAAGTGCCTTTTGCCTTTGCCCCCAGCAGACTGGCATGGCTCAGCAAACGTGAGCAGTGCCCTGGGAGCTGCCAGGCACCATCCTGTACTCCATCAGGGCAGCAACACCAACGTTCTTAACACCTCACCTGGAAAGCCCATCACAAAATCCTCGTTAACCAATGTACAAATTCAACGTGACAACAGCCGGCTCTGCGGCGTGAATGGCCAAGGTGGGGCATTGCAGAGACACAAAACCCGGACAGGATAAAGCTCAGCCACCTACACACAGTGAGATTTGAAGCTCCACAGGGTGTGAGGGGACGGGGGAGCGATCGTGTGGTTGGTGTGTGGTTAGTCTGTGGTTGCCCTCGGTCGGAGCGGCACGGGGGGAGCAGAGCGGTGCATCTGCAGCACCTCTCCCCTTGCAGCAGTGGTCACACTCCACCAAGCGGGGGAAGACACTCCTCCCCCAGCTCTGAGGGAGCCCTGGATGTGCCGTTGGGAGGGGAGATGGCAATATGTATGGCACACCGACTGTTTCTCCTGTGCCAGCTCTGTTAGCCATCACGGAAAAGGCATCAGCAACACGGCCTTCAGCGAGGGATGAACAAGCTCTCTGGAGGCCCTGGCGACTTTCCTCTGTTGTCAGCCAGGGATGAAGCTCATTTCACTGCATCCCAAGTCTGATTGTGACTGGAACAACGGTACCAAAGCAATCTGGAGTGCATCTCCAGGTGGCTGACAATACGTCCCTGCTTGCAGCGCAGACATGCACGCAGAAAGAAGCCTTATCTGGTCTCATTCTGTCATCCCAAATCTGACCCTCTCTCAGCAGCCAGAAGTGACAAAACGAAATCTGACTTAGGTACCTGTATTCAGAGTTAAGTTTGACACCTCAATTCCTCTGAGATACAGAACTCAGGTATTTGGAAATGAGCCTAGGAAAATCAGCTGCTTTCTCCTAAGTGCCTACCAGGCACTAAGGAGACACTTTTCTTGTATCTAAGGAAAAGATACAGAATTCATGTTGAAAACAAGCTATGAAAAAAAAGAAAAAATCCCCCAAACCTAAACCCAGATCTTCCTTACACACTGCACTTAGTCAGCAGGTCATGTTATACACCTGCAGACAAGGTCCAGCTCTGTGAAGATGTCTGGAAGGTGTCTAGAGCTGCAAAAGCCACTTAGTTTACTAAGACTTCTTCAGTGGGTTTGGAAAGACACCCGTGCATCTGTCTGCATTAAATAGTCTAGCACTTGGAGAAATCTGTCCAAAGGTCCTGTTACTGCTGCACTTGCTATAACATTTAGTGGTGCTTTCCATATAAAAATACAAAATCCTAATATTTTCTAAACAGTCCGGTATTACGGTACCCTGGAAATTACTCAAGATTATTCTAGGGAAGACATGATGCCATATGTTGCTGTATTAAATGTCTGTGCTTTGTCATAGGAAATGTTTTCATACACGACTTTTACAGGGTTTCTGCAGCACTTCAGCTAATTTTCCCTATTCAGCAAAAATAAATTCCAAACAATACGATATCACTCTCTCACAGCTGTAATCATAACCTCGTACAACTTCAGTCTGAAGCAGTTTTTCCACTACAAGATTTTCCTATTTTATTTCTATAGTCCTTTTTAAGGATATAGGACTTGTTCTAATATTATATAAAGAACCAAGCAACTGTTTGCTCAGCTATGGCAACAAGAAATAAGAAGAAGGTACATATGTCCAAAAAGATAATAGCTGACTATCAAACCAGTCCCAGAAATTAGTTGTGAAATGAAGCGGAATATGTGAATGGTTATGAAAAACAACTAAATTAATTTACATGGGTAAAATAAATGGTACATGAGAGACAACTGCCACAGCAGACTTATTCTCTTTATTCAGAATAAATGGGATTGGATATGCACATGCATGTGTGCATTTATGGGTATTTATGCAAGAGAGATTTATTAAAATGTTTAATGATATTGCCATGGTTGTATCACGTTACACACCGTGGTTTGCAGGCCTAATCCTGCTCACGTTAAAAGTCAAGAACAGTTGACTAATTATCCCTCTGTAAGGCTCCAGAATATCCATGTTGAATTCTAACAAATTACTAGAACCTCGGGGAAAGAAACAATGCTAATTAAGATGAACTTTAGGTGTAGGACCTAATTAATATGATCTTTATGTGAAATTTGTTCCAAATGCAGCAACTTTAAAAGTTATACGAATAAATGCCTTGGGCTGTGTAGCACTAAATAAGTCAAAAAAATAAACAAACATGTTCCTTCAAATCAGCAAGTAACAAATCAAGATATTAACATGAGTGTGATGTGACTGCAGGACTTTGCTTCAGCAGAGATTTTCATTTGCTTTAGCTCTGAATGCCACTGTTGGTGAAATGATAGATGCAGAGGGTGGTTTCTGTTTCTGACTGGAAACACACAGAGATGCTGGGGGGGGGAAGAAAAAGTACAGCAAGAATACACAAGTGACTGTGTTTGGGGGGAAATATTGATTTCAAGATCTTGTCAAAAATAATGTGCCAGCCTATTAAAACCAGTACTTGAATCTATGTCTGTGGGAAAATTAGAAGTTTTTTTCCTGTTTCCAGGGAGGCTCAAGCAGGAGAAATTTGGGTACCAAGTCAATTAAAGGAGGTATAATAGTCTACATATCGATACAACTACATGCCAGATGGACCTGACCCTCTGGTTGGAAACCAGAATCTAGGGATGAATCCTGATCCCATTGAAACCACTGGCATGAGTCCCATGGTTCTAGTAAGGTCACTCTCTGCTCTTTGCTCCAGCAGAGCTTTGGGGAGATCCTTCCACACAGGAAATTTTTTTTCTGAATGAAACTTAGTGGAGAGAGTACTGACTTGTCCAAATTAGAACAAAGATGGCAGTAATGGGGAAAAAAAATTAGCCTATGGGGAAACAAAATAAGAATTTATAATTACTCTGTTCTGAGCAGATATAATAAAAATATCAGATGCAAAATATGGGCATACATTAGTGTTTTGGCTTTGTCTGCTACACTGGAATTCCTCACATGCTGACCTCTTGCCCTCCTTCTACTTCTATTTTTCTGTTTCACCACTCCATGAGAAAAAGGGGGGAGAGGAGAAAGAGACAGAGACACAGAGAGAGAAGGAAAAGAAATGGGGAAGAGAAAGCAGATTTAAGTAAAGACAGCAAAAGAAAGAGAAGAAATGAAAGAAGAAAGAGTGAAAGAGAGAAAAACAGAACAAAAGCTAATGAGTGACCAGGAGAAAGAAAAAAAAAAAAAAAAAAGAGGGAAATCAATGCACTGCCAGTCGGTTTTTTAGGGTTTGTGAAAGTTATGGGGCCCTACATGAAGAAGGCATTACATTTTTTGATCTGCAGCCAGTTCCTTAATGAAATAGGAGGGCAGGAGGGAGGCTAATGTGATTCAGCATCTAAAAGCAAGCAGTTGCATCAATAATCTTTAGCACTGGCACTTGTGCTAAGACAAAACATAACAGAGTTTAGAAGACAAGTTGTCAGCGTGATTTGGGGGCCTTTCAGTTATTCAGTATAACTCCATTAGGTTTTGGAAGCGTAAACAGGTAGCAGGGTTTTGTGCAAGTAATACTCTTAAACCAGTATGTAATTAAAACTGAGCTCTGTGGAGAATAATTCTACTACATATTACTAGAGGTGACCTCTATTTTATCAGTCTCCAGTGAATAATACTATTTGTTTTACCTTTACCCACGTTCAGTCTAACAAACATAACCAGGAAGCAACAGCTCGAAGAACTGAGCAGGGCACACTTGAGCTGGGGTGCCTGTGCTCTGTGCCAAGCTCTCACCTCTCTGCTAAAGCAGCTTTAGGAGAGGAATGCACTCATTTCCCCTGCTGCCCAGCTTCTGCCTCACTTCTCTGCAGAAGTTGTTTCTATATTAAAAAATTTTATGCAGTAATTTTTTTACTCTTTTTTTTTTTTTTTTTTTAATGTACAGAAGTTTTGGGCAAATTAGGTTAAAGGAAAGCTTTTTTTTCCCCTCCCTTCAGATAGAATAGTACATAAAACTTAGACTGACCTTTAAGCTTTGCAAATCTGACAGTGCAAGGAATTTAGGTAGGATGAATTTCCCACCAATGAAGACGCCTCACTTCAAGTTAGTCTATGCATGACTTGATTCCCACTTAAATCCCTCACACAGAGCTCAAGAGCACTGGAGATGTACATAGAGAGCCTTGTGAGGGTCTCCTGCAGGAGAGAAGCTCACTCTGAGGGCTCTGACTGATGTAGAACACCGAGAGAAAAGGTCATAGCCCTCAAGAAGGTGCTCAAGAGTACAAACTGTTGGACCATGAGCCAATTATAGTGGTTTTGCAAAAACCTTTCACTTTAGATACTGAGCTTAAACACCTCTGACCACTGGTCACTGGGCAAAATGGGTTTTTCAACAAGAGCATCCCAAAAAAAAAACCCTCACCTGTTCTTACAAGAGCACCTTTTCATTGCAGAAGAAACACAGGTATGAAGAGGACCTGGGCCATAAACACCAGAATTTGAGAGAGAAAGTTAGTCCGAGCTGGGCAAAGGTTATAATATCAAATATCTCAGCAAAGTCAGTGTCATTATTGAACAAGTTGAGCAGCAAAATTATCCACAGGGAAGATGCCAAAAGAAGAACAAGTGCTGGAGTCACAGCATCGTGAATCTTGGTTTCCCACTTAACCACATGAGTCAGTGTAGTCCCTTGGAAACGAGCTCCCAACACCAATCCATGGCCAGCACTTCCCACAGGCCAGCTCTCAAGCACACAGCTGAAGCCTGTTATGTATAATTTTGTTTTCATTTCACCTCTTCAGATCTCAGGACGTTTTCTTGCTCATGATGTAAACCACCCATATGTAAAAGTGACTCTATGGTTAAGACAATAATTCATTTTGCTGAACTGATATAGAAAGATCTGGGAAAGAGAATGGTGAGAACCACCAGGAAAAGCTGATTTTGCCACATTATTTATTTTCCCCATTTGTCTTAAATAAATCATTTTGTTCACTGCTCTACATCCCTATTTATATTAAAATAACATAATAAGCTAATTCTAAACTAAAGGAAAACAAATCAGCTAGTGAGACACTGAAAGGCAATGTGAATTAGTTTGCATCCCTCACCTCTAGCCCTTGTATTTTATGACTTTCTCCATTTCTTGCCATTAATGTAGTTTTAGTTTAGTTTCTCCTCATCTCCTAACACAGAACTGCTGTCTGCCTTCTTCATTAATCATCACAAATTTCAAGAAATACAATGGCCTGGCCTCCACCCTCCAGGGCAGGGGCAGTTTAAGAGGGCAAATGTTTTGAGGAGTCAGTTCGAATGCCTGACTCGTGTCTTACTGCACCGTGGTGGAGCCCAGGGTAGCGATGGGAGGGCAGCGGTTCTTTTAACCCTCCCTTCTGGTTTGTCTTTTTAAACTGTACTATTTGTTCCAAGGGCTTTTAAGGTCTCAGGGATGGCTAAATAATTTCGTCTGTGGAAGGGAAAAGGATGCAAGGATTCATCCACAATATTTGGATAAGGAAGGGTGTTACCATCAGATGCCTGTCAGTACCTATTTGGTGCAATGCACCTGCACCTCCAGCTCTCCTCAAGCTCCTGGCCAGGGGCACGAGGAAAGCACTGCAAAAAAAGTTTCAGAGATCTTCAGACTTTGCAATTTGAGTCTTTTATCTTAGAAAAAAAAAAAAAAGAAAGAAGAAAAAAGGCACAGCTTGCAGCTTGGTACTACTGGAGAAAATTATACAGCAATTAATAACAATTTACAAGGCAGCACAGCGTGTGCTAATAGGTATAAGGAGCAGTGTAAACAAGTACTGAAATCATCACAAATTGAGCAAAAATTTCCACAGTGTAGTGCTCAATGTCCCTAGACAAATAAGTTTCTTCCATATTTCATCTGGAAAAATACCCTCCCATAAACAAAGACCACACGAGTTAAGGTGCATGGTCCAAGACCTAAACAGAAAATAACCAAACTCTGTCCCCGGGTTTATCAGGAATAGCTTTAGGGGTCTCTTCCCTGGCCATTGGACGAAGTTCCCTTCTGAACCACTTCTTTCCATTTGGGTGATGCGACTCAATATAAGGAAAACAAAGAGAACTGAGTTTAAGCTTATGGAAAGCTGACTCTCTTTGGAGAGAGCCAAAGTGGTAATAAAAACTGTTCTAATGATTTGATCAGCAAAACGAACTAAAAGCAAAGTTTGGAATTAATGAGAGCTCTGGATCAAAACTGTGGATGATTTTCCTCTCATTAGTGGTTTTTATCATCAGATGTTAGCATTGTTTGAATGAAATTCATTCAAAGACCTCATATAAAAGCAGTATTTGGTAAAAGAAACTGTGATTTGGGTCTATTAACAAACAGAACATCTTGCTAAATAATTCCTTTATGCACTATTCAGTAATGATGTAAAGCTGGTGCCTTTCTGCTGCCTCAG
Organism: Empidonax traillii; assembly: GCF_003031625.1. Taxonomy (NCBI): domain Eukaryota; kingdom Metazoa; phylum Chordata; class Aves; order Passeriformes; family Tyrannidae; genus Empidonax; species Empidonax traillii. The sequence continues at coordinate 322,823 of NW_020955606.1, read as the reverse complement.
TGAAACAGCCTTCAGAAAGATCATTAAACCGGCTTTTTGTGAGACAAGCTAAAGAGAACGACTGAAGCGTCTGTTATAAGTTTATATTTGTATTCAACTCAATTAGGCCTTAGGACACAGATGAAAGCACAGAGCAGTTCCCTCCGAGGCCGTTTCCAACAGTTAACTTTTCCAAAGGAGCTCCTCTGAAAGCTGCTTCGGAGGGAGGCCGCGGCTTTCCAAGAAGCGTTGCATCACCGGGGCCTGGATGCGACCGATGGGTGGGAGGGGGAGACGCTCGTAAAAATATCAAACAGCTGATGCGCGTGGATCCCGGCCAGCGCTGCCGCCGGGGCCGCGCGGCTCGCTGTGGAAGGAATTTCGGCACAAACGAAGCCACCGCAAATAACAACAAACCCTCCTCCCTCTTCTTCTCCCCTCTCTGCAGCTCGGGAATCCTCCTCCTCCTCCTCCTGGCTTTATTTTTTTCGCTTTCCAGCGGGGCCCCACGCTGGGGCCCTTGCCAGCTGGCTGTGGGCTGACAAAGCAGCATCGCCGCCGCTTTGCAGGGTTCTCACCCTGGGACAGATGCCTGGTGGGCACGGCCCAGGCAGCCCAGTTGCCTCCAGTCCCAGCTGCATTGCTGGATTCCTGAGGAGGTTCTGCTGGCAGAAAGATTGATTGTGTACCTGCTCCTGGGGCCGGATGGCTGGGAGAGGTTTTATCTCTCACAAGAGGTCTCTGGAAGGAGCCAGGGATGATGGCAGTGGGCTGTGAAGGAGCCCAGGCTCACATGGCCACCCCTGGCATCGCTGAGTGCTCCATCCCCAACAACTTCTCCCACGTGCCTTTCGTTCCAGCCCCATAGCTGGCATCACTGAAAGATTTTTTTGTGTCACACTGGAAACTCCCCCAAACTGATCCAGTTCAAGCAGACCAACCTCCTCCAAGAGAAACATGTTCTGTCAGAAACGTTTCACCTGCTCACTAAGTACATCCACTACACAGGGCCTTTTTATAATGTGCTAATTTATTTTTAGAAACAGCTTTATATCGCAGAGCACCCTGAGTGCCTTTGGCAACTTCAGGTACTTCAGAAATAAATGTATTATTATTCCTCTTTAGAGATTTAAACTGTATGTTAAGTGGTTAAAAGTAGCCATTACATGGTTGGTGGCTTTTCCTTTTATTGGTTTTCCCAATGGCAATTCTAATGCTGAATTTTATTATTTTTTATTAATTTTATTATTTATTTATATTACAGCACTTAGACTCTTAATTTAGGAAGAATCAGCTCCAAAAAGAGGAGCTGGGTGCCTGACTGGCAAATGAGGTGCCTAAGGCCAAAGCTGGGAGCCTGAAAGCTCCTGAGCTCTCCAGGAATTAAAATAAATTTCTGATCTAACTCTTCCTAGTCATCTCCAGTTCTCCTGCTCCTACCTGAAAGACCCACAGCCCTCCTGGACTGAGCACTTTGGCAGAAACAGGACTTCTCATTGCCTGGGTTTCCAAAGGGGCCTAATCTGCATGGCATTTTTCAAATTGTACTTGATATACCCACCAAGTCCCAAACAAACTACTGGTTCCTTCTCCTCAACAAGGGCTCATGGTGCACCAAACCATGGTTAAAAGTTTCATGTGGCGTGTAGGCAGGCCAGATTCATCACCCTGCTCTGGAAGAAAGCAGCCCATGTCTCAGGAAGGCACTCTCTACACCACATCCTGGCTTCTCCATGGGGAAGAATTCAAGATTCATTAACCCAAAACCAAAGCCCCAGAAAACATGCCTCGTGCAGATCAGTGGCTGAAGAGGGAAGGCCAAAACACAGGCTCTCGGATCAAAGATCTTCATTTTCTGGGGAAAGACAAGATACTGTCCTGTCAGCACTGGGAACGAACGACATCCCTGAAACTCTCAGTAAGGCACCTACACCTTGGAGACAGCAAGAGATGAAAACCTACTCAATTTTCCATCTCAGGAGCAAGGCTTATAAAACGTGTACCTCACTTTACAACATGTAGCTTCGTGAACCAAAGAAATTTTCATGGTGTTTAAAAGGCAGTTTGGAAAAGTTTTCTGTCTGGGAAGGACTGAGCAAACTTTCTCAACTCAGGCATCTGGAACTGAATTTTGCAGCTCCTGGGTCTGTCCAGCCACTCAAGCCCAATAGGAAAACAAAGGTCACGTGGCAACTTAGCACATGCTCTGCTGGAATTGCTGTGGTGGTTTCGGTGAAAGATTTCTTCATGTAACTTCAGAGGACCGAGCGACTCAGATTATGAAGAGTGACCATCATGCTATTTTTTCACACAATAAGGTAAACCTTTCTCTTCTTTTGAGCCCAAGACCTAACTGCCATTATTTAGCATGTTCCTCAGTTTTAAAAGTTACCAATTACTAACTTCCCTCATGAAACCCACCAGTCAGTGTGAATGAAAAAACAGCCAGCTGATTGGATCTGATGGACTGCTGCATGGAGATCTAGTCTGTGTCACTAAAATGCCTGTTCATCCAATCAACCAAATTACTAAAGAGAACTCCAGCCAAGAGCAACACTTAGTGGGCTGCCACTGCCAAAAGGTCAGTGCACCAGAGACACAGTCTCTGCAAAGCTGGAAGTTTCCTCTGAGTCTCTTTGAAGAGTGTGAAAAGATGCGCTTGCTACCTGCTCACAGAGCAATACTTCAACCTGAGTTCAGTACACATAGGTAATATATATATATATATATACACACAGATTTTTATCTGCAGTCACGTACTCCAGTGGCAAATAAGGCTGATGAGCAAAGTCTGTTATTATATTTATAATGATAAACTGTTAGAACTCCAGTAGTATAATTAAAGGATAAATGACAAGATTCACAAGAAGGCAGACAGCCAGAAACAGAAGACACTTTCCCAAAACCATGGTCAGCTGCTCCACACTGCAGGCTGACAAAGCCCCTGAGCACTGACAGCCAAAGAGGGAGCAGGGAATAAAAAGGTCTCAAGATTGGCCTCATCAGTGATCATAAAAAATCAACAGTAGTCTCTCCACTGGTTTTGACAGGTGCTGGCTGGGATGTTACATGTAAAGTCCCTGGCACTCCGTTAAGACAAAAACTTAATTCCATTCAAAGCTTTATTAGCATCAAAATTTCATAAAGACTACAGAATTTGATCTGAAAAGTTTAATTCGTTGAAAATCTGGCAGCCTGGATAGGAATTCTGGGCACCTGGCTCGAGAATTGCTCAGTTTTCTCCAGTTTCATCCATGGTGCCATTATTTATTTAGTTCTGCAAGTTTTTAGAGGAATGCTGCAATGTGAAACATATCACTTGCAGAGAGCCCCAGTTTTGGCAGCCCTAACAAAACTAATGCCAACTCAATGCAAATCTCTCTCTGCTTGTTTGCATGTATTATAACAGCAAGAAATACATTTTCTTAGAGGCATAATGAAAAAAAAAGACCAACATCAATGTCCCTATACAGAAAACGTGATAGCTGCATTTGGTTTTTTCCTATGTTATTTCAGACAATTATTTGTAAAGTGGCTGTCAGTATTGTCTACTCAAGTTGGTGCCAGCAACGTTGAGTTATCCAGCAGGAATTACCTGCTTGATTTTTCAAATGCCATCAAACACACGTGCCCTCCACTGGGTTTGGTATGTTCTTCGAAAAAAATGTTCTTTCAAACATTCACCGTGTTAGAAAGCAAAGAGTGCACCACTGCATGGCTTTAATGACTTGAAGATGTCAAATGCATTTTGGAAGCTGCCCTACACTCAACGAAAAAGGATTGGGGTGGTCCCGAAGCAGAGGGGTTCTCACACTCCTGCAGGCTGTTAAATCTTTGAGACGATCCAGTTTCTCCAGCAGGTTTCTACATCTGGTCTGGCTTTGTTTCTATTAACCACCAGCTCAGCTAAACAACAATGTCCCATCAAGTCCTCAGTCGGATGCTGCCTCAGCGTGGGGTTCTGGCCACGCTCTGCAGGGGAGTGCAGGAGGCCACTGCCTGTGCCTGCTGAGCAGGTGGACAAGCCAAGGTTTAAAGCTTTGCAAACAGCTGAATTTTGTACAGGAAAGTAAAAATGCAAACTCATGCCCGGAAGCTCAGGAAGACACCAGTTCCACCAGGGACTGACTGCCAGATCCAGCCACCCGAGGACTGAGCGGCATTCAATTATTCTGGCTTGGGGTCGCCCTACAGCTACATCTGGTGCTAAACATGTCCTTTCTAATATCCACGGGTTCCTGAGGTCTAGATAGAAACAAAACGTTGACATGCTCTTGACTACTCCGTACAACAGCATTAATGTTATTAAACACCGTGTCTTATCCTATAAACAGTAGGGATTAATTTATTTTATATCCCCTGAGTGTTTATTAAATTTATCTGTCTCCAAAGCACAGCCACTTATCACAAATCACCACAGCCACGCAACAAATTCCAGCTATGTACCCAACACTCATTTTCCTGCAAACCAAGTATTGCCTGCACGCAACTAATGTACACGAAAGGTATATAGTACGAGTTCAAAACATAGATCAAAATTAGGTGCCAGCCCCTAAGAACCTATTCCCTAAGTGAGCACCTTTGGGGTTTAAGTTTCTGATGTGCTGAATCAGTGAGAACGTACAAGTTTTTGGAAGGTGGCTCCCCCTTGGAGCACGTTACCTTTTCACCGCCACCCTGAGCTGCTGGATGAACTCCAAAACATGAACAGAATATTGAAATCAGAACAGGAATCTCGGCTTCACTGATCACAAGCCCTTTTGCGTATTTTTTGCCGGTTTTCAGTTTACCTCAAGACACAAACAGACCTACAGGCAACTCTGGTAATGAGGGTTTGAGGTTCTGCACTTGACTCAATTAGTGACTCATGGAGCATCCCTGTGCATCAGTTTACGCCTCTCCAGACTGTGTTAAAGCAGACATGGCTATTTTGAGGGCTATTATGAATGTTAATTTATATTTCTAAGGTTAAAAAAAGTATTTATGCGATTTTTTTTTTGGTTTCACTGATGCATCATACACTCAGGCACTGGGCAAAATCAGTTATTATTAAAAGGTTTCTCTCACAGTTGCTTAAAAAAAAAATCAAGCACCATTGCTGCTTTATATTTAAACAAAAAGAAAAAATTTCATTCCCCNCCCTATGAGGTCTGATCCCGTGCCACTAGAGCAAATGGGAGCACTGCCATCCGCTCCGGCACGAACAAGAGATCACCTTGTGCTTCTGCAAGGGATCTGGAGGAGCATTAGACCCTGCAAACTGCAACGAAAAGTTATTTATTACCCAGATTTCTGTGACTAGGACCAAAGGTGTTTGATCCCTGAGGAGAAGGATGGGAGAGAGAGACACGGCAGGTACCCAAACGAGGGGAAGGTGCAGGTGGGAGAAACGCCTGGCAGATGCTCTGCGGGCTCTTCGGCTCTGCTTGGAAAGAGGGGAGGCAGCGAAGGGAGATGTGCTTTGTCTCCCTGCTCCGCTGCTGCTATCTGCGAGTGCAAGCTGCTCGCTGGAAGCCGAGAGAGCTGGATTTCCCTGCTCCTGGGGAGCCACCGTCCTTCCCCGTGCTCCCGTTCGGCTCAAGTCCTGCCCTCAGTGCTTCCCCCCACGGATCCGTGCCTCACCTAAACCCACAAACTGCCCTCCTGCGGTGGCTTTTCTCGTAGGGACGTCACGGGGGAGCTCTCTGTCCCCCTGCAAAAAGTGAGAGTCCCTGCAGCGGGAAGGACTGCAGAGTTACACACATGCCCAGGCACATACCAGTGCCAAACGCTGTCAGAAAGAGAATTACTTTTGATTAATGGGAAAGGAAAGTTAATTGTCATTTGGTATAAATGTCAGAGTGGAAGCTCAGGGAAGATAAAACATCACTTTTCGGCAAAAAGGAAGGGGTGATTTCCATGGTGCAGCCTAAGCTTACTGCTTAATGCGGATGAAAAAAATATTATTCAGATCAGCTCCTTGGGAGATCAGGATATTTTAGCTTTTACTATCTCAGGGACTCGCCGTGTAACTCCCCGATGCACAAGGCTCACTGAGTTGTTCACATTTCTCTGGGCTGGATCCGCAGCTGGTGTAAATCACTGCGACGGCTCTGACTTCGGTGGCGTCCTGCCAACTTACTCCAGTGAAGGATTTGGTGCAGAAATGTTTCCCAGTGTATAAACTTCTGGTTATGATAGACAGTTTCTGGGCTCCAGCAGGGATTGGTGATCTGAAAAGGGGGTTATGGGAATTGGCAAGATATGAAATGGTGTGGGAGAGCTGCAAATATTTAATTTCCTGTGAAATAATTCTCTGGTGGCTGCACATATATATATATATATATATATATATACACACACGTGAATGTGTGCATGTGTGTTGTTCAGCAAGTTACAGTCTAAAATTAACAGATTTCCCATTTCCCATGAACCACTCATGGCAACAATTGCCTGCCCAGGAGTGTCAGCAGGCAGCTGAACTCTGCTCCGCTTGCCCTAATACAACATCTTCAAGTCCAAATTGACTCCTGAGACAGTTTCCAGCTCCTTGGCTGCAAAGCCAGTTATGTGTTTAAGGAGGAAATATGCCGGGGAGGAGCTGGACCAGTTCAACGCCTGCAGAGAGATTCCAGACTTGTGCACCTGCCTCTCCCCATGCCCGTAGCCAAATTTAAATGCTACGGCCCCTCCATGGAGAAAGGGGCACAAGTTAGGGCCACGGCTGTTCCCGGGCTATAAAAATAGAGACAGATGCTTGCCTGCGAGGAGGAAGAATGTGAGGCTTCTTTGAAAGCTGAGTGTGAGCAAGTCCTGACACCTCCCAGCTCTTCACCTCATTGGAAAAAGTTCTTGTGCTTTTGGCACGCACGTGCACGGGGACACACACACACACCCGGCACGGAAAACAAAAGCTACCGGGAGAGCTACAGAGATGCTTCTAGCAGGGCTCAAAGAGCAGGGACAGGGGGAAAGCTTGCAGTCAGCGTTGTTTGCTTTCACAGCTCAGTTTGATTAAAAAAAATCCCCAAACCAACCATCCAAAATAAACCCCACCCCCAATTCCTCTTCCGAATTGATTTGGAGCAGGAGGAAAACCGCGTTACGTGCGCGTTGTCTCCTTGCCCCTCACTCCCTCTCGCAGAGCACTGGTACGGTGGAAATCTGTCGGGCTGCCTGTTTTTCCACCCAGGTGGACAAACATACAGACAGGAGGGTGAATGCAATTTGCTGTTTCAGAGAAAAGCGAGGTCCAGAAACGGAGTGAAAGTGCTGATCCCAGGCCAGAGGGAGCTCTCCCTCCCCCCTCCAGCAAGCACACACACGTTCTGGCGTGCCCATGTCCACACCCCATCCCCTCCCAGCTTTAATGAAGAAATTAAGGAAAACACAGTATTTTTATATTGTCCTTTCAAGGAGATCTCTGTTTGCATAGTTGGATCCCCCTTCCTCCACACAGCACTAACATTAGTGTGACCTTTTCCTGCTAATTGGAAAATCTTACGGAAATAAAGCCTGTCAGAAAATGAGAAGTGTCTCCCCTTTAGGCTGGCCAAACGACCTCAGAGGGGGAAAAGAAGTTCTGAATTTCTGCTCCTTCTGCACACACTGCAAAATCTTTATTACTTCGGAGAGCCTTGAAACCCAGTAATGCCCCTCCAGTGCAAAGAGAAGTAAATAAATTTCTTCTTATGACCACTTTGGAGAAACACACAACCAGATTTACTCAGCAGGGATAGATACTGGACAAGATAATGAAGAGAGAATAAGAATATGATAGGGGTTTACAGCCTCTTCTGTCTCTTTAAAGTGTTTTAATCCTTCAGAAACAGGATATCGGGTCCATTTCCTTAAAGATACAGTATCCCTTCTGGGACAAGTAATGTTATAAAAACCTAAGATGTAACATCTATCTCACAATATTGATTGGCACTTTAGTGTGATAAAAGGGGTTGAACCTGAAGGGGAGAAAAAAAAAAAAAAAAGAGAGAGAGAAGAAAAAAAGGTAAACTGGGATTACTCTTAGAAGAATCGAATAAAAAAAAAGTCCCTATAACAGCAGGTCAAACTTTCAAAATATTTTTTTCTTTTTACATGGAATTGAACCAAATGCCATTTCAATGATTGTCTAGGCAATTCTCTTGATTTTTAAAGCATATAGATCCACGTTTGTAGCTTTATGACCAGCTGGTGCTGGAGCTAGCTCCAGCCCCAGCCCCGGCACAAAGACCTGTGTTCCTTTCTATGCTCCAGCAGAGAAAGAAAAAAAAAAAAAAAAAGAAAGGAAGGAGAAACTTCAAATAAAGCTATACCCTTTTGTTATTAACAGCAAACAAAGGAAACTCAATTTCAAATGAATGTCTGGTTCATTTATAAAATGCCCTTTTAAGACAGCATCACCTGTTTTTTCGGAGGAGCTTTGAATGAAAACATCGAAACAACTGCCATCATATGGATATATCTACAGTCATTCCTGAATTACTCAAAGTTAAAATAACAGAGACACAAAGGCTGCTTACAATTACTCATTTAAGGAGCTCTTACTCATATGGATAGTGTCATCGAAGCCTGTAGGTCTATTTCCATCCATCAGTGGGACTGAGCCTGTATCATACAGTGAACCTGCACAGCCTGATGCGGACACAGAAAAACTGCTCACCAGCCACAGCCACCAAAGAAAGGTAAAGGTTTGACACATTTCACCTTTGCATTTAACAGTGGAGGAAAGAGGATTAAGGCAAGACCTCATTCACCTTCAGATGCATCCTAACCCAGCGGTTTTCTCACAATCTGCTCTCCCAAACCGTGGGGCACAGCCCCTCGGGTCTCCAGGTTGTGCCAGTCAGACCCAGCTCTGCACTGCGTGGGGATGACCATGCAGAGATGCTATGACTCAGGGTAGGAGTGTGGTTGCAGGACACAGGGCCTGTAAAACTTACAGTCCTGTCCTAACCAGCATTTTTTTTCTCCCTTCTTTTTTCAGAAACATTTGGAGCAGGCATGGGCTGCTGTGAAGATCTACCAGCCTGGGGAGGCAGCATCCTCTGCTCTGCTCCAAGACCTCCATCACTTCCCTGTCTGTCCACCTGAACTCCAGGGTGACCCAAGCAATCAGCACTGCTGGCAGAGACATGACCCAGTGCAGGAGCCCCAGTTAAGACTTATACAATAATGTAGGGTGGTTCTGGTGTTGCATAGATCTGCTGGAGGTTTAAGTCCTGCCCTGTAAGTCCCTGAAGTCAACATTCTTTTCTGAAGGGGGTGAAATGACAGGATCTTCCAAGACACATATGCACCATCTCTATGCTATTTTGAGACTGGATTTTAGTATAGAGCTCAAAATACACCCTCCAGTCATGGCTGTGCTCCTTTCAAAGGAACAGGGTGACACCACGCAGAACATCCCACCCATTAAGACATGCTCTGAGTACAAGTTAAACACTGACTATGAAACTATCCTGTTGCACTTTGGGGATGTGTTTCTGCTGGAACCAAGAACAACAGCATGTCCTGCATCCTGGAGTTCTTTAGTGGCTAACAACCTGCAGAAAGCTGCAGTTTGGCCATCATGCTGCTGGCTCCACACAAAGGGTGATCAGCAGAGGTGGGACACCAGTGCAAACTGCAGAGATCACAACAGCTGCAGGAGCTGGATGTAAAAAGTGCACACAGGTTTCTGTCAACAAAACAAACTCTCTTTATGTCTTGCAGCTCTGCCTTTGGCCATCTCACTGCACCCTAGAAGTCCTCATGCAAGGTTATAAAGCAGCAATATACAGCTCCCACACCCTCTCCAGACCACTTGTGTGAGCAGCACCACCCCTGTCTGTCAGGGACATATGGACACCCTGCCCACATGAACAAGGTACTTGCCCAGAGGGCCTCGACTTTAGTGAAATCTTTATGGGCCTTGAATTATTCAAGCCTTGACCTTTAGCAAATCTCTCAGTCAATGCTAGTTAATGTCCTTTAAAGTCATTGACCTCAGGTCAGGGACCAAGGGGGTGCTTCATCAAGGAAGACACGCAGGTTCAAAACCAAGAGGTTTTTTTTGCGGTGTGTTTTTAAGTACCCTGGAAGATGGCTGCTGGCCACACACAGAGGGATCACCAGTGCCACAAGTCACAAGAGAATGAGTAAAAGGCTCCCAAAGGCCCTCCTAGGGTCCATCCAGAATTAGGGAAGACCAAGGGCTCCTCTGAACATTTGGGGTATGTCCAGACCAGGGACCAGCAGTGAAGAAGGTCAACCATAGCAGTCAGATCTCCAACCCCCCTGAACAGGGAAGGGAGATGGAGTGGGAAGGGAAACAGCTCTGACAATATCTCCAAGAGACTAGTATGTGCTGTTGTGTGGTACCAAGCCCAGCAAGTACATTTTGTAGGCGATTACTATGTATATGTGCAAAATGTTTTTGAGTGACTTTCACCTCCCAAAACAAACAGTCTGGTTGTTCATCTCTTACAAGTTGAAGTTGGCTAGGCAATAAAAGATTTCTGCTCCCTCTTTCACTTTCTCCTTACAAAATTACCTCTCACAAAATTCTTTCACCACCATTTAGAAATAAGCACAAGTTCTATAACAAGCCTATCCTTCTGGATGCAGTTTTCAGATGTGTGTGTGATTTGAGACAGGTCCTGATGTTATTTTCTGAATATTTCACCATGTTCATGAACAATAAAGTTGTCTGCATTGCTATAAACAGCAAAAGTTCTGGTTCAAACCTTCACACAAGCTCAGCACTTTTTATCTTGGACTTGAAATGGGTTCATGGGACTAGGTGAAAAGCCAGTCTTGGGGAGTTGTCTGCTTTCTTCAAATTGTAAAAATGTCAGTGGGAGTCATGAGGTTAGACTTATTGGGCAGGCTTCTGCCCTGATTCTAGCTAGGGGAATTATACATTATGAATTAACCACATGACTAATTTTACCTCATTTTCTGTTCTTGAAGCAAATTAAAATACCCTGAAATTATTCATTACCTAAAAGTACTTGCAGTGGGAGGGATTTATTTCACCTTACTTTAGTCACCTAATAGTTAGATGTTTACCTAAACTACTTTCCTAGGTTTACTTGTAGTTTAGGCAGTGAGAAGACCAAATCCCAAAGGTAGAAACTGAAATTAGATGGGATGATTCACCCTCCAGAGATCCTGCTTTCCTTTGCTGTATAGACAGCCCAGGTGAATAGCTTAGATGGGACACTTGATTTTTCCATGGCCAAAATTAGTTGAAATTAATCCTAACCCACATCACTGATCACAATGTAAGTGCAGAGGTAAGCTTTTCCACAAAAGTTTGCTTGAATGTTCCAGAGCAAGCAGTTTTTCATGGACCAGGCAGATCCTGCTTTTGAAAGTGCCTGCACACCTAGCAGACACTGGAAACGTTAATGGTTAAGGACCTAAATACCTTAAAAGATGGGCCCACATGTCTTATTGAATGTTTCTGTTCTCTGAATGGATGAGTTCAATTCACTGAATCAGGCTTCAGGGACAGATCATCACCACTGGTGACTGCTCTTGTGTTTCACTTCCTCTGTCAAACTCCTCGGGTTAAGCATTGGCAGAAAACGAATTGGAAAGGGGTATGATGAATACAGCTGCAATGGTACAAATTTGTTTCTGAGCAGAGAAGGGAAAGCCCAGCTTTTTAACAATTGAAATGTTGAGCTGGATTTCTAAATTTGGCCTGGCTTTCAGAAGCGGGGAGCAGTCTCTGTATCAAATGGGTACCTGCAAGGTACTACTCTGTAGCTTTGAAAAACTAGAAAATTAGACAGAAGCCAATTGTAACTCCATTACAGGACTCACAGCTCCATAAAAGAGGCTGTAACCACCTTAATTCCCCTGGAAAACCTGCCCTGTGCATTGGTGGCAGATGAGCCTCGGGGTCACGCTGAGTGCCCTCAGGAGAGGTATTTTCTCACCTTTAGGTGTGACACTTTCAAACCATCCCAATTTTTAACTGCAACAGGATGTGAGAGCACTACCTGCTCACAGGAGTTACATGACCAGGGCAGACTCATACTGCTTCAAAAACATGAGGGCAGCTCCTGTAACTGATTTCAGAGACGTTTCTGTGAACACTGCCAAGCTCAGAATCCTTCAGAAAGGTGGGGGAAAGCTCTCACAATAAGATTGGAGACACATTTTTAATCCCAGATCTGGCTCTGCTCTGCCAGGACAGACTGATTTACCTCCCCGCCATGCCTCTACGAGCCCCCAAAGTACAGCCTTTTTCCAAGGCTACCCTAGCCAAAAAAAAAAAAAAAAAAACAAAACCAAAAAAACCTCCTTTCTGTATCAAAGCTTTGGTAAGAGCAGAGCAAGGACCCATCCCCACGCAGCAACACTCTGCAATTCCTCCTCTGAGCAGGTTTGCTGCACTCGCAGGGGGGGGGTTCGCCGAGGCAGTCGGAGACGATGCTGTTTTATAGGTTCTGCTAATAATTTGCTAAGACCCCGTGAGCTGAACAAACAGAAACACTCCTGGGCGTCCGTGCCATTTGCTGGAGCTGGCAGCTGCCCTGCCATTGCCGGCTTTTCCGGCGGTGAAACTCCTCTCTGCTGCCGCAGCCCAGCGGGACCCGTTTGGACCGAGTACAGGGGAGTGCAGCAGTGCCTGTTTGACACCACATGAGGGAATGTGAATTGTCAATTTGTTGACAGTGTCATGTTGCCGCTACCAGCTTTCCCTGCGTTATTTGGAAGGAGCTCAAGCCAGTCTGTTTCCCAGGCTGAGCTTCCTCACGTTACAGCTCTGCACGCCCAGAAAAGAGACGCAACCAGAGCAGAGTTTGCTTTTCAGCACAAAGAGAAGCAGTTTCTTTTAAAAATACTGTCACTGTTGTTAGGGCTGGGAAGACTCAGGGAAACTTGCCCCAGGACTGAGAATCCACCCAGACCTTGCTGTTCACCCTCCCTCCACCACCACTAGGCTCAGTAAAGCTCAGGAGAAGTCCAGGAGAGTTTCATCTTTTGATAATTTTCAACTTGCTCCTGCAGTGCTGTAATGTCCAAGCAGGATACAGAAATCACAAAGGCATAGGGTTGGGATACCTTCCCCTTCCAGCTGATGATTTCCACTCGAGCTGGGATTGTTCACTATGGGCCATGCCCTCTGAGCCACAGTACACACCTGGCTGGCAAACCTGCAGTTAGGAATAGGGTTTAAAAGCACCTATGTCTGTACACACACTTGCACACAAACACACATGGATGTACTTGCAGGCCCTTCTGGGGAAAATTGAGTGCAGACACGGAGCTGACAAACAGATTTATGTGCTATGAACAAAAACCCACCCTCTCTCCATGTGATTCCTCCAAACTGAGGGCTGTTGTCTGGAAAAGCTCCAAAAGCCACTTCAGGAGAGGAAAAAAGGGGCTGGGAGGTGGCAGTGATGGCAGGAGCCACAGTCTTTCTCTTGCCTGCAGCAGCGATAGGTAACGCAGCCTAGGAGATAAGGTGCTTGCAGAGATAAAATTTCTAGGTGGCAACATAGCCAAGATAACCTAGTTCTGCTTTATGAACTCCAAGAGCTTGATCTAAAAAAAAAAAAAAAAAAGCTAAACCATTTAGTAATGGGAAGACATTTTTAGCTCATCCCTTCCAGAAGCACCAGGCACCGTGCAGCACCCGCAGCCCGAACTGGCTGCCCTGGGCATGCTGCTGGTACAAATTTCCAACCTGCTAAGAAGATTCACAGGTCCTAGATAGATGTTTCAGGCCACCATTACACCACGCACTTGCAAACTGCCTGCAGTCACTGCCTGTGCTTAGTGACTGGGTACTGGAGCCTTTCCACACTCAGCACCTCCAGCTACGATGTATTTTACAGCCTGCTAAATTACCGACTTCAGCTCTCCCACAGACTGCCAGTACAGGATGCATTCTAGATTTCAAATAAAAAGCAACGAAATGTACAAAATTCATTTAATTCTGAAAAGCTGAGACATCCCTCTCATCTATGTATGTTGGGGTTTTTTTCTTGCTTTGCCTGTGATAGCAGAAGAAGGAGGAGAACCACTCCATGAAACTAGTATTTCTCCTGTGCATAACAAGCTGCCATTTCAGGACCAACATTGCTAACATTCCTTCTGCTGAGTCCCACTAATTTCTCAGTGGCATTGTCAATACAGTGGGACTTCTACTTACTGGAAGAGAAATTACCGTCCTTACTTGGAAATACAGTCTCTACTTGATGATATTGCCATCTCTTTTTTTATCTTTAAATTAAACAGGAAAAAAAAAAAGAGAAATCTAAGCAACCACAAATGAGATGAGTGTTGTTCTTGACTATGAAAGCCAAACCCCTCTGCCTTAGCCACCATCAGAGACAGCTTCTGGATTGATGCACGTGCAGGTCAGAAGTGACAACAGCAGATGGATGGCACAGCACTAGTTACAGAGCCGAGTACCCAGGTTTCTGTGGAGTTACAAGGTGTCTCTAAAGCCTCTGCATTTGTTAGGGAATTAAATGGCAAACATGCAGCTTGTGGGAATCGCCCCTGTGCCTCCTGTTCACCACCCTGGGAGTGCAGTGAACGCAGCCCACTTAAAACCCCCTTTAAACAGACATGCATCTTTTAAACCAGAGCCCCCTTTCCACAGACATGCATCAAGCTGATGGAGCACATTTGTAGGAAACTGCTTTACACCTTGAAGACTGAAAGAATAAATCTCTTTAATAAGCTCTTAGGTTTTCCTAGTGATGCAGATTGAAGTAATATTAGAGAAATGTGTATAGTTGTCAGTAATTTTACAGGAACGAATAGAAAATGCCAGGAGGACTCATTGGTGAAATGGGAACATTTTGTGTGATTTTTTTTTTGGTGTGTGTGTGTCAAAAGATTCTTGCAAGGACAAAGGGGCTCCTTTCCTATCACACTGATCTGTGCAATAATTACAGACTTCCTGGGATTTCCTTTAACATAATCCTGGCTAGGCTGCTCTTGGAATATCATACATGCATGGGATGTCATAGCAATGCAATTAGCACTGAAACAATCAGTTATAACATTTACAGAGCTGGGGAATGAGACTTTTTTGTGAGCTAAAATCCCAACAATGCAGGCTGTCCCCCCAAAAAACGTCACTTTAAACTTGGAAAACTGGGAAAGAACATTATAAAATAAATAGAGTGCTTATGCCAAAGGTACTGCAGCTATATTGGGTGCAAAATTCCCATTTATTGGTGGCAAAAGCCCTCGGCTGTTTATCATGGCAGTGTGATGGCAAATAAAACAGACCTCATCATTGTCTCTTTTTAAGAGCAGTATTTTTTGGAGATGCAGTACCAGCAGGAGTGCCTGGCTTGACTAATGCTGTGGGTATCAGCCCCTAGGGAGTGCAGATGCCAGGAAATAGCTTTGGAGGGTTGTGACTAGTAATGATCACACTGGATATTTTAGGCACATTAGTGGGCACTGCTCAGTGTAATTCTGGATTAACTCTTTTACTTACCATTAGTATAAATGAGAGCATCGGTGGAATTTATGTTGATGTGTTAATTATAACGACACACACCCTAATATTGGTTGGAAATTTGACTGATAATATACACAAACAGATGTGCTAGATGACTTGGGCACAGTGCAGAAAACTGTCCCTGCAAATAGTGCATGTCACAGGCAACTGAATGACAGTGCCAACACTTCTGTATGTCCCTTTTCCTGTGTAAAACCAATCTGGAAACTTGACCTGTCTTCTTTGAATGGGACATTTTATGGGGAGTCAAAGCAAAAATTGGTCCTCAGACCCCTTTGGTTCTCATGGTATAATAAACACAGAGGCAATCAACACTGAAATAAATCAAAGTGCTTTTGCCAACAATGAATTTTTGAAAGTATTTCTAAAGTCTGACTAACTTTAGCTCTTTTCTCAATCCTACATAATCAATAACAGCTTCCATAGCATGCAAAATCAAGTTTCTCAGCTGAATTCTTTTACAGGAAGAAAAAATTTCTTGAGATAAAGCAGATAACCTCCCCACCCCTCATCCTTTCCCAGTGCCTGCTGCCAGAGACAGGAGGTATCTACTGAGGATATTCCTCCTTGCCCTGATTTTCCCTTGAAGGACTTGTCAGATTTGGCTGGCATGGGCCAGAGGATTTGAAAGCCATCAGGGGAAAAGAGGGTTGGTGGAGAGAGCAGCCACCTGAGCCTCATTTCATTAGGAAACCAGGTTAAAAATCTGCTGATGGAGGCTGGGACAAAAGTAGAGGCGATGTCAGGATCTGTAGTGTCTGGATTTTGATATGCAGGAGGTGTCTGTCCAGTATAGTTTGTACAAACGATCCCTGTTCCACTCCATTAAGTCCTCATTAGAGCAGCATACTGCACCTTAAAGGTATCTTAACCTTAAATTATCAGTATCCAAGCAAAAGAAAGAAAAAATAGCACACCAGTACCTAGCCAAAGAGATCCAGCACGTGTCAATTAAGACAACAGCCAGCATGTTTTAAGCCACAGCTTCTCAGAAGAGCATCAATGTGTACCAGGATGCTGGAGCTTTAATAATTCACCATTTCCTTATTGAGGTCTGATGATGCTAAAATAAGGTGTTGAAGCTTGATTAGTAGTAGGAACATAGCAGCTTAACCTCTAACATTTAGCCTTCTCCTCTGGATCGAATTACTGATCTTTATCTTGTTGAGCTGTGCTAGCAGTTGGCTTGGGAACATTACACCTTTCTAAAAGCTGTCAATCTTTGTCAGTGTCTTTGCACAATGGATTGGAAGAGCTATTTTTAAAGGACTATGTCACCTTTTTGTAGGGATGGGGTTTTTATAGTATATCAAGTTTTTTTTTAATACGCATTGCCACATGCTCAATATCACCTATAGGCCTGACTAAGAATAACTTCCATTAATTTTATTATGATTTCTACTGAATGGGTGTGAAGAGATTCAGAGTCATTGGAGGAAGGAAGAAGAAATGACAACTTAAATTAGTCATTAATGTGGTAATTTTTTGCTTTCATGTTAATTTTTTTTTGTTGTTGTTAAAGGGTCAGGTTATATTTTTTATGTAAAATGGATTTCTTCAACATTAGATTGAGACATATTTCCCCAGCACTGTGTCATTAACACAGTCTTCTTTTAAAGCATTATTCTAGCTAAGAGTAGTAACAAAGTAGTGCAAATCTACGACAGAAAAAAATTACTAAGATTTATGTAAGTTTTCTACAGAAATAATGAAAGACAACATTATTAAAGAAAGGCCTTTGCAAAGGATGCAAATGTTCTTCTCTTGCCTTTACAAAACTGATCCCTGTATTTTTGTCAGGATGAAAAAAGCCTCACATGTTTTTGGTTTTTTTTTTCCAGCACATCCCAAAATCCATCTATAGACTTCTGGCTAGACATGAAAGAGCACCAGCTTGTCCTTTTTAAATCAGTTTGCAATAAACAATAAAATTCCATGCAAAATTCACATCAACTCCTCTATAAACACTCCCCTTTAGGATGAAGGTATCAAGACAGACCACATTTGTTCATTCACTTCTTCTCAGGGGATGGTGGACTAGATGTGGTCAATCACACACGAACAATTGTTAATGTTTCCCTTCATACTGGTTGTAGTATCTCAATACTACCTTTCGGCAGATTCTGAAATTCCCTCTGAGGATTGGTATTCATCCTATTAATTTTATTTCTTTTTTTGTCTTACACTGTTAAGTCTTTTATGGAGTGGCAAACAAGATTGTTTGCCTGTAGCTGCAGCAACACTGGAGAAGGACAAGCTGTTTTCAAATCAGCTATTCAACGATTCAAGTGCAAGAGCTACCTCGCTCCTACTCAGATGTGCAACCAGCCATAATGTCATTCAAAGCACAGTAACCTAATCTATAGGAAAATGGGGGATTTGCCTCTCATTTAAACATGCTTACTCCAAGTTTACATCATACAGAATTTGGCCCAGAAAGTTCATTTGAAATCATGTGTTTATTCCCATCTTTTTCTGCTGCTGCTCTTAATATATATATGCTTGCCACGAAAAGTACTTTAAAACTCAAAAACCATCACACTAAAACAGGGTAAAATGTTTTTATAGTAACAATATCTCTCACTGCTATGGGACCTTTCATGCCAAAGTACCCCAAAGCTCTTTATAAATGTAGCAAACTGATATTCACATGCTCCATCTACAGAGATCATTTCACCCACACTGAATGGTGGGGACATGCAATAGCTTTTTTCACAGCTGGCAGCACCTTAAGGTAGCTGCCAAAACAAATCACAGGTTACACAGGTAAAAAAAAAAAGAGCATTTCAGTTTCAGGAAAACATTCACTCTTTCACTGAATAAAGACGTTCATTCTTTTAGCAGTTTAGGAAGCTCAAATTATATAATTGCAATCGTTTGGCTCCATAAAAATTCTTGAAATGCATCTCCTTACTCCAAAAATAGATAACCCTTCCTGTTCTGAGCAAACATCAACGTGCTGTCATGGAAAAGGATACGAAAGGAAGTGGATGAAATCCTGGTGTGCCTCATACGGATTCAGTTACCTAAAGTGTGGTGTCTCTGGGACCATCCACACACCAGAAATGTGCTGTGACACCTTTTCACCCTGGTAAACAGGCAGTGAAGACATATCAGAGCAACTGAAGCCAAAATTAAGGGATTTTTTTTTTTTTTAATCCCGTGCCCCTGCTGAGCATCCCATCTCCCTCCCAAGCCCAAGCTCCCTGCACTGCTCTCAGTCTGCTCCCTCTCCTATCAAGTTCTCTCCTTATTAATGGTTTGTCAGGTGTGTTTCTTGGCAGGGACACTCACATTTTTAACTACGCTGCAAACACAGTCACAGCAGCAACTGAAAATGAAATACGGTGCTGTAACCACAGCAGGGCTGTGCCAGGAGGGGACACGTCCTGCCCACGACCCACCACACTCCTCCCTGCTCCAGAGACCCTGTCCTCAAGCCTTTGCCCCTTTCCCCCTCTTTATTCCAAGACAGAGGCATATACAGAGGCAAACACCCTGCAGGGTGGTGAAGCAGTTTGTTCCAGCCCTGCACACTCCTGCCAGGCCAGCAAAGCACAGAGTGGAGCCTGAATCGGAGCTCCACTGAGCACTCAAATTTTCCCAATGTGTCATCGTTACAGGAGCGCTGGTACTAAATAACTTTGTGGTGCCTCACTGTGAAAATGAAGGTCACAATGGCCCTCTGCTTAATCTGTGGTGTGATGATCTCCTGGCTCAACAGCTGACCAAATGCCATGGGAACGGGGTTTCAAAGCTTTTCATAGCTGCTTTTGTGTGTTTGAGGGTTTAGCTCTTGTTTTGTTGCTTTTCAGTGCAATGCTGATAAGGGAAGAAGACATTTTTTAACTGGATCTCTTCCCCAGGGACATGAGTAGGCAGAAACTGTCCCACATCTGGACTAATTTTGTAGTACCAGGATGAGAGTCATATTTACAGGAGTGCCAGACACTTGAAATCCTCTCAGCTCAGGAACCCCAAAAGTGCCCTCAAAACCCCCCCAGTTATCTTCTTCTTTCCTGAAAACCTGAATGGCAGAACTTCACTTGAGCTCTTGGCTGTAATGGGAAAAAGAGAATAAGGTTCTTCAAAGCAGAAGACCAGAAACCCCAGAAAAAACTGTAATACAGGTACGTGACTCCCAGTCACCCATCGTTATTCCTTAGGGATTAACATTATCTCGTGATTTCATTTACAATAAATAAAAAATTAAATGCTGCATGGAGGACCTGCATACCCTGGGATGTCTCCAATTCATTCAAAACAGCTAAGCATCTTTCTGCCCTTCCATTATTCTCCTTTCCCTGTTCTGCAGGGAGCAGCCCTGGCTAAGCTAAGGGGGCACCATCAGCTGCATCCCAGTGTTTACAACACTTCTGACCTGCCATGCCCTATTTCTCACTGCAGCATGAAATCCCAAAGAGGAATATGATCGCTGCACTGTGTAGCAGAGGTGGCTCGTTCTCATTTAACGATGTGGCTTCTTTTAAATATAGAAGTATCAATGAAGAGAAAAAGAGGTCCCAGAGAAAGGATTTCTGCTTGCTTTGTTGTTCTTCTGAAAGACACAGCGCTGTGATATCATGGCATTGACTGCCAAGACGACTACTAGATTGACTAGTAAATATGTATTTTAGTGGAGCTCAGCAGAACAA
This sequence comes from Empidonax traillii, assembly GCF_003031625.1. NCBI lineage: Eukaryota > Metazoa > Chordata > Aves > Passeriformes > Tyrannidae > Empidonax > Empidonax traillii. The sequence goes on along the minus strand of NW_020955606.1, from coordinate 302,723 downwards.
TATCCCCCCTAACGTAAGTCATTCCATTAGTAAGGCAGAGGTACTCGAGAATGTTATATCATCTTTATTCCTTCTGGAAGGGCTTCACTACCATTACTATAAAAAAGTGCTTCAGAGATTGTAAATACATTTAAGTAACTCTGACAAAACAATGGGATCTGACTAAAATGTGGGGTGTTTATCTCATCTGTCAGTCTGATATGGGATAAAAGCCACAGCAGCTGTGACAGGCTCAAAAGCACCTCTCCCCGATGATTTTTTTCCCCTCTGCCACAATGCTTTTTCTATTTACAGTGTATGTTGCACCATCCAGGCCTTATTTGTGCTTTTTAAATAGTGAAAAGTTAATTACAGCAGGTGATTCTGCCTCTCCCATTAATTCAGCAGGTCTGTAGAGTTGCTGAACCCAAACAGAGTATGAGCCAGGTCCCCTATCTCCCTTCCTTAAAATAATAAAAACAGTTTGCAGAATTGGGAGATTTTTGAAATTAAATAAAAAATTTTAAAAAGTTGTCTATTTTACTGTTTCTAAGCTTCATTCTGCCTCCAGGTTTCATCATGAATTACTCTCCAAAAACACAAAAACCTGTGCATGTCACCTTTAGGATGGAGTACACACTAACACCACAGATCTGTTTTAAGAACATGTAAAAGACCGTTGTAAACAGTGCAGGTGTCTCCAGAAAATAATAATTAAAAAAATCCAGTTAGCCAAGTTGAATTGATCTAGAATACTCTGGTCACCATCTAGGAAAACAGTCAAACTCTGGCTTTATTTCAAAAGCCTGCTTTGGTGGGATCCCATTCAACACAGAGTTCGGGCAATACCCAGTGAAGTGATGAGAGGATTCACATTCAGGTCTTTCACCACACGCTTTGCTGAGTCAGTGTTTGTGTTATAATACCACGGCATTGACAAAAATCTGAGGGTTTCATTGATGGTGACCTGTCATCAGAACAACCCCAGTTTTCTCCTTTGTGCGGGACAGTGTCAGAGAGCTCCTCCCAGCAGGTTGGGTGAGCTCTCCTAGTCATCTACAGCAAATATAACCTGTACTATGATGTTACTACCTACAATAAGTGATTAAATAAGTGAGCCATGTCACCAACATTTGTGGAATTTCTAGTGGTCAGGACACTCATTCTCTTTCATCTCCTCTGAGCAGTAAATACTGAAAATATTTGGCCAGTGTTTTAATATATATGTGATAGAAAAATTACTCTCTTAAAGCAATAACTGCAGCCACACCTCCACCCTTTCTGTATTTCCAATCCATGCTTATAGATTTAGATCAACCTCATAAAAGACTGAAAATAGATTGTTTTAAATCCCTTGAACATTATTAACAGCCAGTTAGTTAATTTATCTATATGGGAATGTCTAAGGATTCATCAGAAGTAATACATCCTACATTTCTGATTAGTGGAAAGGAGAAATACTGTACCAATCATCCAGTTAATTCACTGAGGTGCTTTATTATACGTGCAGATATTTGGTATCGAGATGTCATATTCCCATAATGAACACAATAAAGGATGAATGACTGGTAAAGCTTTCAGCTCACAATACCTATAAAACCTAAGTGTTCACAAGGTGTTATATACAGATTAATTTATAGATTCTGATTAGCATACTCTGTGCTCTCCTTCATGTGGGTAGAACTTCTCAGCCATGGAAGACAATTTGGTCATGTAACACCATAGTTATGACGTGCATCACTCCTCAGTGCTTGGGGTGGGTGGCTCCAAAATGGGAACCCTGCGTGGGGCAGATGCAAGGCCATGAACAAGAGAGACCGTGTGGGTGGAGATTTCACACAATAGAAGAGCCCTCTTGCTAATAGAAACCTGTCCACTTTTGTCACTGGCACGATATCTGGAGTTCACATATTCCTGGAGAGACCATGGACACACACTCATGGTCCAACTGCACTCAGTGTAGAGCTGGATACCCAAGGGCAAAAGCAACGCCTGGCTTGGAGGTAAAAAAAAAAAAAATCATGCTATGCTCTTTCTTTTTTTGGGGGGGGAAAAAAGAAGTAGTTTTATTCTGGTCATCAAATTAATCCAACTTAGTACCTAAACAAACAATTGACAAAGAATTTTTTTTTTTTAATAATAGATGTTAAAACATGAGCCCAAACAATGAGAACATACCTACAGAACGACTGCTCTGAGTATAATGTGTATCAGTAACCATTATACGTGTCTGTTCTGAGACCAGAATTACAAAAGGCCGAATTTTCTTAAAAGCATGTTAAAATATTAATAGATATCTGAAACAGTTTTATTGCCCAGCCTGTCAGTCTTATGAACGATTACATCACATGGGGAAGGAGGGTAGGAAAAACCACCCAGACGCTGGTGACCTGCTGGGCTGAGCAGCATCATGAAAATCTAATGGGGGAGAGAGTGAGATTGAACATTATAGCTGGCAGCAAGTCTGGAGTGGGAGTGGAGGGGCTTTACTGGGAGTGCCGGCAATATATTCCATGACATCCAACACGCTAATTCTTTAAGTCTAAGGAGGGCAAACTCGAAGTCCTACACATTTAAAGACTCCAAATACCAGAACAGTGGAGTCACAGCAGGGGCAGAGAGCTGTTATCCCTTTTCTTTTGGTCACAATTGTCACAAAATGACTTGATAACTTCTGAAGAACAAGCCACACTGAAGGTAGTTCAGAAGTCAGTCTCTTTCTTGAAATTACCCTTCCTCCATCCCTCACACTCACCATGTTATTTTTGTGTGGTTACTTGTGAGTGCTAAGGCTGCTTTCATTAATTTTTAACTTGAATCAGCAAAGCCTCAAAGTATCTATTTGGGGGAGAGGAGATGCAACATATTACAGTTAGGAGAAGTAAAATGCAATAGTGGGTTTGGTCCTTTGCCCATGTGTTTCATTCAAAGGTTAGTCAATGACAACTACAGGGCTGGGAGTACAGACCCATTTTGGACGAACTTGGGCAAATCTAACTTCAGACTTGATCCCAAGTCCACTCCCATGTATTAATCGAAGGCTGATTAAACAATAAAACAACATCCTGACTCTGTTCCAATTAAGCAGTTTTACTCTTCCATTTAAGGCAGAGCCAGCCTCTCAGATTGCACACATCCTGATGAGACAGTCAAAGAAATTTCAATCAGCTTTGAAACAGTTCTGTAAATTGAGTTTGAAAAGCTGCTGGCATGACTAAGTCCTATTGCACCTGAAAAATATTCTGGAAAAATATCTGAGTTCAAGCTGGAATCCTGAGGTACCTTCCAGTCTCAGCCAGCTCTTGTGACTAGGTCAGAGAACTAAATTTTAACACTGTTCAAAGGAAAATATCCTAATATGCCTTAATTGTCTGCATTGCAGAGACCTGGTAAAGCAAATGGATCTGCCATTTCACCTTGGTTTTGCAGAGGATTATCTGCATCCAAACGGCAGTGCCAGCGGAACAGCAGTAACCTTCCCCTGGCACCACTCACCAAAAACCTCTCAGCCAAAAATCTCTCACCCAAATGAGCCAATTTTAGATAGGAGTATTTTAAAGCAGAGAGAACTAGTCCTGTCTTTTCTTCTATTAGCTGAGAATATTCCATGTCTGGATACATATTAGAACAAATAACCTATGCAGGCTTTCCAGCACTCATGGAGACAATATTAAAATAAATTCATAAGAAAAGCACGAAACTCAGAGATACCAAGCAGTTCTGATTTTGAAGGCATATGGCAAGGTAGCATGGAAACCCTAAAATTGCCCCTGTCTAAGGAAAGGTTAGGGATTATGCAAGAAAAGCTTCAGCAGGAACTCATGCTGGATTATACACCAGCTGGAAGACACACAGAATTCATTCCACTCCTTCCTGAGCTGTTGTTTTTTGTTTTGCTTTTTTTGTTTGTTTGTTTGTTTTGTTGGGTTTTGTTGTTTGTTTTTTTTTTAATAACTTGCAATCACCATAGCTCATTGCTGTACAGACTGAAAAGGGCAGATCCCCTCTGGCTGAGGAACCTGCCCAGGAACCATGAATGGTTCTCAAATTACTTTTTAAAATAATTATTATTTTTGTGTGAAAACACTGTCTCTCAGCCGTTGCCACTATAGTTATTTTATGGTGTTTGTAGAATAATAATAAAATTAGTTCCAGTATTCCCTGGTGAGACTTTAGCCAATTCCAGCTCCATATGTCCTAAATGGAGTCATCTGCTTTAAGCTTTGGCTCTGTTTCCAAGTTTGATAAGTAGGAGCTGTCCTATGACTCCATATCAGGTGGGCTGAGGCACTGAAGTTTGTCAGCACTAAAACCCCGTGGTCTCCCTGGGTACAGGACATACTGAAAAATGGAGAGGCTTGTAAAACCATTATGCTCCATAGCCAGTTCACAGGAAATTCCCATATTAGGCTAGTCAGAATTTCAAGAAGACACTTGGATTGCCAAGGATAGAGAGAAGGGATAGCAGTGTCCCAGCACTGCTGATGCAGAGGGGAGAGTGAGGTAGGGACACCACACTTGAGTGCTAATCCAGGCATTTGGTGCATCCATCCAAGACACTTTATGAGTAAAAAGAATTCAGCTTCATCATGGGAAAAAAAAAAAATCATGTTTTCTCCAAGTGTGACGTAAAAATTAATTTTTAATGGTTGGAACTGTTCTGAAGATGAAAAAAATCCCTTTAATCTGCTCATTGCTTTCTTCATTGACGTGATTGCAGCTGGCAAGGGGCAGCAGGAGAGATCCATGTACCTTCATGCTACAAGGCAGGTTATGGATGAACCACGTGATTTCCTACTTTATCCATCCTTATTGGGCTCATGTTTCCTGTAAAGGGTTTTGACTAATTGTGGTTTTGACAAGAATGGCATCATGTGCTGCTTCGTGAACAAACAAGCTCAGGTCAGTAAGTCAGACGGTCAGTCTGGAAAACAGATCCATATTCCTAATCCTTCAGGCTGATATAAAGCAGAGATAAGTGTGTTTGTGATGTGGAGGTTACCCTGGGTAAATATCATTTGAGGGAAAAGAACTCTCTCAAGAACTCTCGACAGAGAAGAACTGGAAGCAAAATGTCCTAGTAACAAGGATTTCTACAAAGTGGATCATCTGATTTTTTTTTTTTTCTCCTTCTTTAATACTTTCAGGCTTAAAAGCAACAATTTCATCTTTCAACTCACGCTCAGATTTATGGCCTTTGTGTTGAAAGAGGGATTTTTTTCTTTATTTATTCCTCTGGCCATTCCTCCACATAAAGCTGGAGCTGAGTAAGTTTCTAGGAGGAACCACAGAAAGATTGATTCTCTGCTGCTTTTCTTGCTCAGCCTGTGAAAAGCCTCCAACCAAAGCAGAGGAACCTCCTGCCTTAGAAGAAATATCTTTCCAATTCAGCTTGTTATTCAAGCACAAAGTGGATAAGCTGTGTTTGAACTTGGAAACACCTGAACCTGAACCAAGCTTAGGAAGTTGCAAAGAGCTTGCATCTCACTAGTGTAACTCATGTTTGGCTCACACATTTTCCAGTTAAGGCATCAAATACCATATGACACCATATAATCTATCTTTCAGGCATCTTCAGCAGCAGCACTCGCTAGTTCCTCTGCTTCCTCTGGTCATTTTAGACCTTAAGTACATCTTTCATCAAAGCACTTAATGGCAGAGAGATTTTCCAATAACTCACAACATGCAAACTCAAGACTCTTGTTCCAACAACTGCAGGCAGTTACAGCAGCCCTGTGATCATTCTGCAGCTATTAAACTTTAGGTCTTATTGTCTGATTAGCAGCAGAGGCTTTTCAACTCTGTTTTTATTTCTCTCATTTTCCCCTCTCATAATAAAACATATATCCTGTTCAGCCACTCAACTTCGTTATTAATATTGATCAGCTATAGGAAAGATTGATTTTTTTAAATTTTTTTTTTTATTTCAGCGAGTCCTTCTTGCTCCCAGTGCCTTGCCACCCCACCCACCTTAGTATCCCTGTCTGGGATGTTGGGAAAGCCCTTCACAGCAGTGCCTTTGAACTACAGAGCTACCTGCATCAGCATCCTGCTCCCAACCACCCTGGTAGCCACAGCACCATGAGCAAGAGCCCCAGATAAACTATGCTGTTGTTTTCATGCATAAAAACTCCAAAACCGACTATGTAGGGGATGCTAAGAAATTATACAAAAAGGAAACTTTCAGAGTCAACAGAGAACCCTTTTGCAGCCAGCTTTGCTCATTCGGTTGTTCATAGTTACAGCAGTTCTGCCACCTTGACACTTCCTCGCAACAAATCAAGCAGACCTAGAGAAAAGTCCCCCAAATACTGAATCAGCAGAGCAGGTTTCTTCAGGGATACATCTCTGCGACTAATTGAGTTCCCTAAATAACCCAAAGGGTCAGAGAGATTCAAGTTTGGCTCTGGAGATAGCCAAGGGGGCTTCCCCCAGATGGGATACCTGGATGCTGCCCTGGGCAGGGAGGTGTTAGAAGCGCAAACCACAGGGAAAATTAGTTGAAAGTAGCTGACAAAAAAAGAAAATTAATTGCACAGATCACACTAGAATGGGTGTTATGGGCCTATTTGTACATGACTCAGGGGTGCATAGTCACGAGAGCCTCTGTAGGATTTAATCCTCCCCAGCAGTTTACAGAAACCCTGCAGAGCGTCAGTCTCTGGCCTTGGGAACTTAAACACTGATTTTAGAAACATAGATTAGGTTTGTATGCCTACAGACACCCAAGTCTGGCTTTGCAGTGGGTCAGGTTGCTGCTCACCCCCTCCTGCCTCTGCCACCCATCACACACTCTGCAGTTCCCCACATCACAGTGTCACTTGCCATCACAGTTTCTGCTGAGGATAAATTATGTGAACCCCAAACTTTCCCTTTATTCAGATAGTTTGAGTCCAAGAATTGCAGACACCCAAGTGCTTGTTCCTAGAGTAACTCAAATTTAATTACTAAGTGATTATTCAGCCTGTAGATTTTGCCCTCATACAAAACACCACTTTCTACAACAGTTAAAACCTTTTTTTTGTAAAGCAACAACTAACTGCAGATGTATAATTTATTAATAAGTGCTTTTCTAACCAGGCAGAGTTAATCCAGGTAATCAAGGCTCTCCCAGGGAAGAGCTCAACAGAACAAGAGGCACTTCCAAGCACAAGCCCCATTTATGTAAAGTATCACGCAATATTATTTTATATTTCCAGTTTCAAAAGGCTGTGTACTTTTTCCATTAGACTAACAAATTACAGCAATTGTGGTCAGCAGCGTGGAGGTTTCTCTGCAGAGCATTTGCCCCCTGGGAGGAAGGAAATCAGAGGGGTGTTAAAGCAATATTGTGCCTTCCACTCGCTGGGCTGAGTGGCCCGATAATGGTTAGCTAAGGGAAGCTGTAAAACTGCCATTACTGCCACCAGTGGGTGTTACTGTGTCTCAGTAACCCTCTTTCAAAGGGACAGGGAAAAAGAAACCAAAACAAAACAAAAAAAAATCAGAATGCTAAAAAGGAAAAAAAAGGAACTAAGTAAAGAGCTAGGAGAAATTTAACAAACCATTCCCTGGCTGAACTTGTTACTCCTGTGAATGGTTTTAGAAATACACTGCTGTGACTTTAAATTCAGGTGCTGCTGAATCCATTCAGGAGGAAACATTTTCCCAAGCTGTTCCTCACTGAGGTCCCAAGCAGATCCAAACTCTTCTGAGGAGGCTGAAGGGCCTCTGTCTTTTGATTTTTTGGCTGGATAACAGTGTAAGAGGCAAAACAGCATCAAGGGGATGCTCTCCTTGATTTTTCCAGGAATCACTAAAATCAAATAGCCAGAAGCTGGTGAGAAATCCTGTTCTTACGAGACTGCTGGTTCCTTTTTCCAGACTCAGGGTACAGTTTGGATAGCTTAAATATTAGCTAAAGAACAACCATACAAACACTTGTGTGTTGGTCCTAAGGTTCAGTTTGGGGTCCCTCACCTGTGTTTTGCAACACAGAGGCTTCTTTTCACCTTTTATACTACAACAGGCCTGACCCACGGGCTGATTTTACCAGGTTTTTCATTGCTCATCTGATTTTCCTTTTCTCCAGGGGTAAAAATTCTCTTGCCCCTTCTCTGCAAAGACAAACACATCCCTCAAAGAGCTGTGGAAAAAAAAAATAATGTTTTTCCCTTTTTCTACTGCAACATGACATTTTTACCTCCCCCTGCCATAGACAGAAAAGCTTTGGAATTTTACACTGGCTAAGACAGGGCTAAATGCACATGAGACATAATATTTGCTATATATTACATGTGGCACACAGCCTTCAACACACATACATTGCATATAATCCCAGTATTGCTTATACCAGGTACCTGCACGTCTCAAAGACAGCACCTGCACAGCATCTGTCTGAACATTAGACAGGCTCAATTTCAAAGCGCTGCAAGTCTCAGGTGTATGCAGATGTGTGGTTTCTCTTCTGCTGGATCTCATTGCAAAGGCAATGTTACAGAACAGGTGTGAATCAATAATATTATTGGATTGCCTCGAGTGTTAGAAAATGAGAGCATTCAAAATGACAGAAGCAAACAGGACATTTTCATTACATGCCTCACTACGTGTTTCCTTGTTGGGCTATAAATTAGGCTTCGTAAACTTTTGTGTTGGGATTTGGGTTTTTTACTACACTGAATATGTAAAAAAAAAAAAGTGCCTGCAGCGGTGAACCACTGCAGTCTCACATGTAAATGAGAGAACATGTTTTGAACACGTAAATTATCCTGCTATAATCCATATTTATCAGAACCATTCCAAGCTTTTACATGAAATATGCATTACAAGTTCTTGCGAACACTTGCCCTTTAAGACATATCAAAGCATCATTTAACCACAGCAAGTTTCTTTTGAACAAAAAAGTGCACTAAAATATACTTAGAATATACCAAAATATGCTGTCATATAGTCTGTAAGACATGCAGAACATGGGCAACCAAATTCATTGTATTGCACAAACACAGAGAAAACTTACATCTTGCACAGGGACTATTTCATGTAAAAACGTTGTCGGGACAAGCTTGCTCACAATAAGAACATAATTTATAAAGGAAAGGTTGTTTTTAGACAATGTGGACAACTTTGGCAGTCTAATAAAACAGGAAAGGTCAGAAGCTGCAAATTTTGTTACTCTGGGTGCTGTAAGAAGCCGTATGCGAGCTCACCTGGACGCCACTGCTTGCAGCCAAGACAGGCAGAGGAAAGATAAAAACATCACTTCTTTTATTGTATTTCCCTGAGTTCTTAGGTCTGTGCCTTCAAGCAACAGCCCCAGCCTAACACAGGGCACCAGAGATGCAGCCAGGAGCTAAACACAGCTTTGCTGAACCCAGCTTAGCAGTGGCTGTGCTGCACACAGGCACAGATTGTGCTGCTGCTTTTGAAGCCCACGGAAACCCTCGCACAGACATCAGTAAGATCATGACTTTACCTATCACCTAGAGGTGGATGTCAGTTCTAAAAAAAAAAAAAAATAAGCAAAACTAGGCACTGCCTCTCCTTTCAGTGCTCCCCAGCAGATAATGCTGGCTGGGCAGGAGGGATTCCCTCAGCCTGCTGACAGCAGCAACGTTTTGCGATTCCAGCTCCTGCTTCATGAAACTTGCATTATAACCACACTTTTTATTTGGCCCAATTCTGGTATTTTGAAATTCTGAAACTAAAAATTGCTTTTTATCGTCCAATGCTCACATGACAATGTGAAATGCCATTCCTTACCTTACCCCCTTTTTAACATGATCTCCTTGATCTATTTTTTTTTCCTTTGTCTGAACATAATGGAAAGCAATATTTTAAAGGACGTGTCCAAATAGTGTGGTAAAAATTGTCAAAGTAAAAACATTTTAATGGACTGGGAATTTAAATGTCTGTACTTGAAAGCCTGGTTTATTTTGACAATATTGCTTTTTCTCCACAGTTACCTCTGACCTCCAGTATTACTCTCAGTGGATTATTTTTTCACTGAGGGAGATGCTTAAGCATGGACCAGAGTAGATAAGTGATATGGTCAAATCACTGCTGGCAAACCCTGGAATTACTGACCACTTTAATAGCTCCTGCTGACCTTCAGATGAAACTTCACCTTTGGTTATTAACATGTCTCTCTACTTTTATGATTTTTTTGGAACATAATTTGTCACAGTTTTTATCTGCACAGAGCAAGCGTTAGGCTTTTAAAAATGTGAGTTATCTTTTTACAACTGCTAACAATTATACATCACAGAAGGGACCAGCCCAAAAACCAATTATGAAAAGCTCCTGCATGGGAAGTGCATTCGGTCTTGAAAGTTTGAATTACAGATTTCTGAACTAAAAAACTGCGCTGCAGCCACGTTCAGGAGCTGGAAACACGAAACCAAACTTTGAAAGGGCTTGTAAGATCAGCGAGATAAGATAAGGGCGTAGAAATTAATTGCCCTTGTTTTGATTAAAATCTGATAAAGGGCTGGCAACGCTGCTCAAGATCAGAGCAAGCAGCATCTCCCGTCACAAATTAGCGTTTGCAATCACGCAGGCACCTGGCTCCACGTGCCAGAGCCCCACGGGGCAGCATCCTGCACACACGGACCCTGCCAGGCAGCCAGGGGACCATCCGAGAGCTCGGGAGCTCTCAGGGAGCCCTTCCCGCAGACACCGGAGGGTTTGGCACTGGCCCCAGTGATTCAGAGCGATGACATTTTGCAACCAGATTGTACAAGTACAAGCAGCTAAACCTGAGCCGCGGGGGACGGTGCCAAAAGGCTTTCAGATGATCAGAGCAATATGCCAGTCAGTTAGAGGTCGATTGACCAATTAACAATTAGGTTTGGAGAGCGGGCGCGTCGTTTCGGATCGGTATTTGCCAAAAGATCAACTGCGTGGAAAGTTTTGATTTAAAAGCGGTAATTTTTTTTTTTTTTTATTTTTTTTTTTTAATACATCCTGGCACTTCTAACCCCAGCTCCATACCAGTGTGGTGCTGGCAGCAGGTCACAGCCCTGGGGACCGATTGCAGCTGGCAGTGTGACAGCAGCACTTGGACAAAGCCTCCAGGAAACCAGCCTGGGCTCCCAGTTTTGTTTGAACACCGCTCGTGCCAGGCAAAAGGCACGAGAGCTAAATAGGAGCAGGGGAAGGAAGATTTTGCAAAAGGATTGGGGGTAAAGGTTTACAAGGTGAAAACTCATCCACAATTAGTGAGGAGAGGCACCTCAGTGCAAGGTGTCTTTTCTAGAGATGCAAGGTTCAAAGCAGATGGTGGGAATTTCCAACCTGGTCCATATCTAATTATAGCCAATTGAAGGAGACCTAAAATATCTCAACTCAAGCCTTGGAGACCTGCACTTGTTCAGTCTCCTGTAGCAGTCTTGTTGGATTGAACTCCCAAACGGGGCTTCTCTAGGCAGGACAAGCCATTTTCACCTGCCCTGCTGGACAGATGGAGGAGGATGGGACTGGCATCAGCTCAAGGTACCTAACAGCTTTCCCAACAAACCCTGGCTGCAGAGCAGCAAAGAGCCTTTCCCAAAGGCTTGGGTAACCCTCTGTTGTCTTCATGTGTGAGAGAAAACCAGTGCTCTGAAACAGCAAAAACAAGTTGAGTAGAACAAGATGTACCAATAGAACCACGACCTTGCTCAGAGTTACTTTATGTAGGAGGCAGAGGGTAGGAGAAGAATGCTCTTAGCATTCAGGGCCATACAAATCAAGGGGAACATGGGATTTGAAAGATTTGGTCACATCTGCAGTGGGGAGGGACTGCTTCTCTGCTTAGAAATGTTATTCTGTGGTACTCATATGTAATGCAAAGGCATCTCAAGTGATGCTGTGGTGAAACAACAAAGAAATGGTGCCACATGCAGTAACTCACAGCTGTAGCAGCTTTGTATTTTTTCTTTTCCCCAAAACAGTTCTGATTCAGGGCAGTACAAATTTCAGGAGAAACAGAGGGAAGAAGGCAAATATAATAAACACTCATGAAAGTAGTACCTGTTTGAAATTTGTGAGTAACATCCCCCGATAGTCTCTTACAGTGTTATATGCATTTTTGGTATGGTGGGAGAACACAAGCTGAACCCTGAAAGTCAGAGTTGTTTTGGATATCTTGTCTTCCTCCAACTTAGACCCACCCCCAGCAAAGACAGCAAGCTGGACCCTTCAGACCATCAGGGCATCTCATTCTCCTACATAAAGTGAACGGTTCTGAAGATACAAGCCCCAGGGCTGCCAAAGCAAGGCACTTCCCAAGGAAGGTTTGCACAAGGCCTTGCATCATTCTTGACACTCTCTGCAGCAGACTCAGGTCACTGAGAACCAGAGGAGCAATCCAAGTGTTATCAACGATCTGATCCTGTATATAGAATACATCTTCATTCTGGTTTACAGTCCAGGAAAAGAAATAAGAGGAAAATCACCATGAAAGGCCACAGGACATAATGGAAGCATAGTAATTTGCTTTAAAATATTTTAATTGTCCTGTTTACTTGGAGCTCCCTGACTTCTGACTGAACCTTGCTTCTGCCAGATGATTAGGAACAGCCCTTCTGTGAAACAATTATACAACATGTGTATAGAGAATAATTTCTAGGAATTATATTAAATCATAATAAATCACAACAGGTTGTGACAGGCTGAGCTTGTAAGTGCCTGAACACTATTCATCCTGGACATTTATGGTCTTGCACATGAGGTCTCACTAAGCCATACCAAGGCAATAACCTCCACTGCACTTCTCCAGGAGGAAAAATGTCACTATTAAATAAAAAGATATTTGAGACTGGTGCACGTGCTTCAGCACTCCCTTCTGGCACCCCAGCTGGCACAAAGTGTGGCCAGCAGCAGGCCAGGAGCCCAGGAAGTGTTGCTGTGCTTAAGTGGGTGGAAGTCTTTGTCTGAGTCAACACTGAAACCCTTGTGCTATCACCACATTGATGAAGGTTTCATCTTGTGGATACAGAACTGACATCCTGGCCACTTCTGGCCCTGAAAGGTTTCATGTTTGAGGCTTTTTTCTCTTTAAGTACACAGCTGCTTAACACAAGTTCTGATTTGGAGGGCACCACTTTCCCTATGACCCTTCCTGCTAGTGTTGGATGCACAAGATGCAGTTGGTCCCCATCCAGTGGGTTTTGCTTCTCTGTCCTGCCACAGTGTTTTTCCCTAGACAAGTTCACCCTCAGATATGAAGGAACATGACTCCTGACCCCCCTTCCAGCAGCTCAAACACTCTCTTGGTGCAGACATTATTATTGCTGTGAGGGCAGATGTTGCCCCTTAATCCAAGCCAATGACCTTCACGTGAACAATTTCTGATATGCTGGCAAGCACCTTTATTACCAGGGTAGCCTCAAGATTTCAGCGACTCGCAAAGCCCTCCAAGAACTTCTTCCAGGACAAGGTTTTGGCAAGGGGCCCAGGCAGTCACTGTCACCAAGCCTTAGCAGCCTCCCACAAACATTCAGGAGTTTCAGTGCCTCTGCATCGCTGGGCTTTGTGCTGCTGCACACCTTTGGTTCCTTTTCCAGAATAGTGATGGGACAAGGCAGGAAAGCAAGACAGAGGAGCAGAGGTGGGGCATTAAGGGAAAGCGACTGAAAAAGTATACACAGTTTAAATTTCATTTCTCCTAGTGGGCACGTGAAGGATTACTTAGCCAATACACTTCTGTCTCACCACTGATGTCTCTCCAAGCCATTCTGGAACTGGAAATCTTTGAGAAACTAATGTTCATGTTCACTTTTGAAGGCTCTATGAGGCTTTGAGAGAGGAAAAAAAAAAAAAGACTGAGAACAGAACAGTGTGGTGGTGCAGTACAGAGGGAGATACAAATACGATGTTGTCTCCCATCAACAGCATCATCAGAAACTTCATAGCAAGCTTTGGAGAGCAGTGATGGTCACCTGAGCCCATGCCACCTTCAGTGGCTGCTGAAAACAGCCTCCCACCCTGGAGCAGGGAGCTCTGCCTGGTGAAGAGCAGCAGCACACACCTGAGGCCAGGATCTGATCTCATTTGCAGCCATGTAAATCAACGGGAGCTTCATCCACTTCAATGGAAGCCCTCTGGATTTACGCCAGAGCAACTGAAATTAGAAGCTTGCCCTAAGTGGGCGGGAGCTCATTATAAGACTAAATAAGGAGTGAGTCATTTTCAGAATTTTAAACTGAAAGGAGCCGCATTTGGCTGACCTCCTTTTTTTTTTTTTTTCCACGCTGACAGCTTATTAGATTACAGCAGATAAGAACTCTGCTTTCTTACTGGTTTTTCATGGCGACGTGTCTGCGTCGCTGACAAAGGTGGAAACACTGGTTCAAACAGAAGAAAAATCCAAAGTAATACATTGAAAGAGCACGGTGCTTTTAACTGGGAGTTAATTTTGATATCTGAGGAAACAAACACTGGCTCAGCTTACTTGTAAATGTTCCCATTCCATCCAGAATACATCAAGGGCCAAGTGACCCGAGAGGAGCAGAGCATGAAGAGACAGGAAATCTCTTAGTGGATTGAGAAAAGCTGGTCAGTGATCGGACGAATCATTGCCAGTCTTAATTATCAAGTTTGATAATTATTTCTTGTTAGTACCACTATTAGGAAGACACTTTATTAAAAAAAAAAAAAAAAAATTAAAAGAAAGATGAATAAAGCAAAGGCACCTACCCTGACCAGCTCCAAAGCCCAATACTGAGCCTACTCTGGTCTCCCAGATACTAAATACTTCCATCTTCATCTTGCAACCCTTTCAAGGAGACTTCTTAGGCTACTACTGCCCAGGTATTTTAAAAAGATGACTCTCACTGATGAGATTAGGCTTGAGAGTGCCATGGCCCCCTAAATCACTTTTGGCCTTGCATCACTCAGCAAAGCAGACACTAAAATTTCCAGGAAAGTTATCCTGTGATAATGATTCTGAGGCTGCTTAATTTGAGATTCCAGATCTACTAGACCTTGTAATATTTGTTTGAAGATTCATTCACCCAGAGTGAGATTGTATTCAAAGTAGTGGTGAATGGAAGAGGTAATTACAGCTGTACCACGGACAAAACCACCAAAGGCCCATGAAGGAAGAGGGAAAGGCCAGAAAACTTGTCTTCATCAGATCAGAAGGATGGGGGGAAAAGGGTACATAAAGTTTGGTGGATCTTCTGAACCTTCTAATATATTTTTATTCTAAGTCTTGAAATCAGTCATGATATAGAAAGCTATTGAATGGGATTGCTCTGTGTCAAGGGCTCATTTCCTGCAGTCATGACTGACATAACCTGATATTGGCTCTGAGGTGACCACAACCAACAGCAATTTGGGGAGGCAGTGAGGACTACGGGGTTGTTCTCATTCGCTCTCATGACCACAATGCTAAACATTTATTACATCTGGCACAGGCCACCTTCTCACACATCAAAGATTGTTCTGAAGACCTGAAAGCCTAGTTCCAGTCGTTCACCTCAAAGCTTAGGAGGCAATTTGCCGATGACCTAGAAGGACCTACTTGGGTAGATATTAATGATACTCAACAAAGAAAAAGCAGAAAACACCCCACAAGGCCCAATTGGTATAGATTAGAAGTAAATACAGTTTGTTATCATGGTATAACAGGACTGGACACTGGCATGGAATATCTTCTCTGCTATTATCTCCTCTGGCACTACTTGGTGGAACATGGGTGTCTTTTATGGCTCCTACAAGGGCAGCCCAAGGGTCTCCTGGGTGGGCAGGGGAGCGCCACAGGCAGCCCCAGCACAGGCTGACCCAGCTACCTGCAGAGACATCACAGGGCCAAGAGCAGACCCCAGGACCAGGCACAGGCCAAGAGGATTTTCTCAGGCAGCAAGAAATTCCCCTAATACCACGTTCAGCTCTCTCACAGAAACTTTGGGATGTGCCTCTAGAGGACATTCCAGTCACTTCCTAAAACACCCAAAGGTGGGTGGTTTAGGAATCTCCTCCTGGTTTCTATATATAACTGGTGGTGCAAGCATTGCCCAATCCCCACGCCGGGGAAGAGGGAGCAGTGTGGGTGGGGAGAGCCATTCCTTGGAGATTCGGATTTCTTACAGCTGGCGCTTTCCAGGGAGCCTGGGGCTTTGTGGGGTGCAAAGCACATCTGAGGGAGAATGATGTCATCTCAAATCCCCATAAAACTGCTCCAGAATGATCCTTGGGTATCTCCAAGTGATCACTAGATTTAGCCAAGGTATCAGGCAGCATCACGGAGGATCTCAGTCCTCTGCTCTCTCCCCAGTCTCCTTTCTACGAATTACATGATCCTGATGTAGAGGCAGCACTTTCTTCCTCCTACCTCCTCTGCAACAGGGAGTTGGAGGGGCTCCATGATTTCCTACCTCTTGGTGTAAATGGAAAATTGCCTTTGATTACACAGAAGTCAGCATACTTTGTGTCTTATACCTGTAGTACCTAAGTACCTGTAAGTACCTAAGCCTCTCGTTCTTTTTGATCTTTACAACAGGTCAAAAAAAAAAAAAACCAACAAAAAAAAACCAAAAAGCAATAACACTCCTTCTGTGACCATGCACAGCAGAGCTCCTGCCCTGGCAGAGGCAGCATGTGGGGAGCTTGGGGTGCTGCACACCAGCCACCTGCATCCTAGGGGATACTCTGGTCCTCCCTGCGCTGGCTCAGCCCTAGGAAGGTACTGGCTGGGCTCAGTGGCTCAGTCACCCAGCTCAGCCCCCGCTGAGGAACCTGCAGAACTTGCCTGGCTGCCAGAGGAGCGGCTGGAGACAAACTTTTTACCTCATGGCATTGCTGCTTTTGATTGGGGTTGGTTTTGTGAGCAAGCTTTGCTGCTGACTAATAGCCTTGGGCAACTGGCCGGGGAAATGAGACCTCACTGAATGAATGGCAAGGTACAGCAAACCAAAATGACAAGATTATACTAGCAGTTCATTAAAGCAGATGAGAGAGATTAGAGTGCTTGTTACTATGATAAAGCCAAATTGCATGTGCATGAAACATGCCTAGGCAGAGCTTTTTTTAAAAAAAAAATTAACATCACAAAATGCTACCTTTTTAATTGGGAAAAAAAAAAAAAAAAGAGGTCTGTGCTGGTAGATATAGAATTTTGCCAAAGGAAGAGATTTAGGTATGAAATAAACTTGGAAAATAAGACAAATTATGGCAGACATTTCTCTTTCAGCTTATGCTTCTCCTATAAATTAAAAAAAAAATCCTGGGTGGGACAAGAAAACCAGATCTGTTCTTTCTCTCCTCTATTTTATTTAGAATTTATGTCTTATTCCAAAGAGAAGCCTCCACCATAAGTAGACAGAAACACAAAGGAATACTTTCAGTTCCCCCTTCTGTTGTGGTCATCCCAAACCAACCCCTGGACACTTCCCCCAGTCCTTGTGCTTCTATTTTTATCCTCCCTTTGCATTTCTATTCCCTCCTGCAATAGGACATGGAAGTGCTGCTGTGGGTCAAGCGCTGATGTGTGGGACCCTGGGTCAGTGAGCCATCCATTAGAAAGGGTCAGGAGCCAGTTTAAATTGACATAAACTCCTTGTAATAATCTAAAATCCCATTGCCTTCACTTATAGGAAAAACAAGCATCAAACATGGCAAACACAACCCTTTCCTAATAGAGAGATCCAGTGACCATTTCTTGGGTCTGAAAGTCCCAGACAAGGGTTCTGACTTTTCCTTGTTATGATACAACTCCAGCTCAAATTTTCTGGAGTTTAAGGGGTTTTAACACTCGGCTCAAACCTGTACCTGATCTTTGTGATGTAAGCTGTCCTTCTTGTAGCAGGAGGTAAATTGTAAGGCACAAGCAGTGCTCTGGGGAAGTTTGAACAGAGACTTGATTTCAGATCTGAACTTTGTCATCCAGGCCTATCTCTTCCCTTTCTTCTTTCCCTTTGTGCCTGCAACACGCACTGACTTTGTAGATCAATGCAGAAGGCTGTAAATGATGCATGAAATGAAAAATCCCTGTCCAGCCAGCACACAGAGAGAATACAGACAGTGCTATACTGTCATTGCTGTGGTATTTGCTGCAATATTCACAGCTAGAAAAGCCCACTAAGTCCCAGAACAATGCTGGACTATTTTAAAGTCTCAAGCTCTTTTGGAGGGAGGGGAAAGAGGAAGGGAGAAATTAACTCCCCCTTACACCCACTTACTTTCTCCCTTTGTTTCAGAGTTTTCACAAGAGCAAACTCTGCCCTCCCATATGAATCTGTCATTATTCCTCACCCCCCCAAAAAAAATTCCTTCCTGTTCTCAAATGGGGGTGGCAAGAGATGAGAAAAGAGGAAAATAAAGAGATTATATCAAATAAATAAATGCTTTCATCAAGCCAGCTCAGAATGAATCATCAGCTATGCTGCACTGAGACCGGGGCTTGTCCCTCTCAGAAAAAACACTCCTCAGCCCAGGCAGTGGTCATGGACCACCAGCCAAACAGCCCCACCAGCTGGTCCTCAGCTCCTTGCCCTAGAGCACTGTGGTTGTTACAGCTTGACTCTGTGGTCTTAAAAGGTCTTTTTCAGCCTAAATGATTCTGATTCCATAAAGGAGGACAGCCATGCTCAGAGGTGCTTGAGCTCTTCCCAAGCGTGCTGGGCCCATTCCTCGCACCTCTAATGTTCCTGTGCTGGCACTAGGGATGATGAGTGCTTGGCAGCACTATTCTTCATATGGAACATTAAGCTGAGGTCTTGCACACTCCTGAACATTAAATATCCCATGATAGCCATGAAGAAGAGCTACGGGTTTTATTAACCTCAGTGTCCTGGACACATTGCGGGAGGAAAGTCATCATTAACCTACCTTAAGAATACAGGCAGGGGCCCTCTTTGCAAACTATGCTCAAAGAGCTACAACCCTATGAAATGCCTTTAATAATTTAAGGCAACTACTGAATGTTGCTATAAAGGATATAACCTCACCTCGACAAAGAAAATCTGTAAAGATTTTGACACAGTAAAGTGTTCACAGCGTTCAGGTCCAAATCTTGCTGCTTTTGCTGGTCATTGCTCAGCCATTGCACCCAAATACCAGTTCTTCCCTTCTCTCCCACCCTCTGCCAAAAGCTGGTTCCTCTGGGTTTCAGGTATTTTGAAGATATAACTTTCAACAGTAACTGGGGTATGAATCGTTAACAACATTTCAGCACAGGAGGAGAATTCTTCTGAGAAGGCTTAGGACCAAACCAGGTGATCTCCCACGAGATAAATAAATATATAAGTCTTTAAAAAGGTCAAACAAGGGTTTTTCTTTTTTTATAGAAAGAGTGAAGAGGAATTAGGTTTACTTGCTTGTGCAGTATTAAATACAACCTGATTTAACCCAGCAACAAATAATACTTGAGTGATAACAGATTTCACTTGACAAATGTTGGAGTCACTGTTACACTGGTTGATGTATTTCTAATTTGTGCCTCTAACACCAAATTCCAATTTGCTGTCAGTGCACAGGGGAAATAAAATTACTGGAGGAAGTGAAAGTAAGGGGAAAAAAAAAAAAAAAAGAGGCTGGTGTAGTGGCAGCTCTGATAGCTCTGCTCAGTATTGCTTTCTTTGTGAACCAGCTTCTGCAAAGAAAAGTTTTAAAGAACTTAAATGATAGCTGCTTGCCTTGCCTGAGACGTGGAAAGGAGGCACCCTGCGCCTCAGCACAGGGATTTACACACCCAGCATACCCAGGCCCTGAGGATGACAGCTTCTCCACAGCCCCAGGAGACCTGGGGTGTCACAGAGTGCTCATCCCAGGGCACCCAGAGCAAGGGAAGTTTTGCTCTCATGACCCCCCTACCCACACCAAGCTCTGCAGGAGTGGCACCCCCAAATTCCCCTGTTCAATCTCTTAGTTGAAAAAAGTGTATTAAAAAGTTATTTTTGGCACAGAGGTCAGCAACTGTGACTGAACAGATAAGGGAGAACTGATGAGTAAGGAGGTCCCATTTGCAGAGATTCCCACCCGCCGAAGCACATCACACTTTCGAGGGCCACATCTTGTTTTTCCCTTCCCCTGCAGCAGACACTGAGGGTCTAACATTCACTGGCCACACACAGGCACCAGCTGGTCAGGGAGCACCTCTTATCCCTGTGCTCCAAACTGCAGCCACAGCCCAGTCCTATCAGCGCTTCAGCTACAGATCCCGTTGACACCAGCAGGAGCCAGACACTGAGAAACCACACTTGTTTTCAGTCGATTGCCTTAAAATTTGCACTTCCAGGGCCACACCAAAGCAGAGTTTGCTTTTTCCGCTTTTGCAAAGTGCAAAGGTGAGATTTTTACGCTTACCAAGATAATGAATTTTTTTTTTTCCCACTCTCCTGCATTGATTTACTTTTGCCCAGAATGAAAGGGGCGATCTGTGTTCTCTTACAGCCGCAAAGCACCCTCTGGATTTAGGGATGCAGGAAGGAGAGCCAGGCTGGCAGATGAGCCCTGGACACTTGGACAGGTCATTTCACCAGCACAGCCAGATGCAGCAGCAAGGGGATGACCAGCAACCTGAGAGCAGTGGAAGTTGCATCTCTGGGCTTGGAGGGTGGGCAGTAGGAAGAAGAGAACACAGTTACCTGCAAACCCCATTTCCCATCCCAGCCTCTCCATATCCCAGCTGTGGGCTCCCTGCAGCACCCAGCACCCGTCACAGGGCTGAGGAGGAGGGTCCCTTTGCAGACAGCAGGGGAAGGTGGTGAGAGCCCTCCATGCAGGCAGGGACAACATCCCCTCTGTGATAAAGCAGCAACGTTTCGGGCTGGAAGCGTTAGCACTTTGAAATGGTAAATCAGAGCGCCTCTGTTCAGTCCCTTCCCCACAGAGAATTATTATAAAGTGCCGACTGCATTTACATTCTTTCCTTTTTTTTTTTTTTTTTTTTTTTTGTGGACCGAGCCACAAAGGGAAGGGAATAACAACAAAAGCAGAGATACATCGTAAAGGGGAAAACAATCCCAGCCTCGACCACTACACGTAACTGCAGAGCAAAGCCTGGTGATTTCACATGGGTTTCACTTGCTGCTGCTGGAACACTTCAGTTCCATTCACGAGCAGAGATCTAACAACCGGGCAGGATTATTAGACAATAAGGCTCCTTCCTGTGTCTCCTTTAATTTGCCTTGATAGATATGCAAAGCAGGGGAGGCAAAAGCTAACCAGGTCTCTTACTGATGGAAGACAATTTCCAGACCATAACCCAGTTACCTTTCTTTTAAGCTGCCTGGGAGAAAAACACTTGTGCTGGCTTTGGAGGCAGCAGGAGGGATGCTGGGTGGGGGAGATGGATGAAACCTGGGAGTACCTGAAGGTCTCCTTACAGTCTGTCAGGCTGTTGTCCTGTTGTGCCTGATACAAAGGAGAAGTTAACAAATGATAGTGCTTTTTAATTAGTGCACAGGGAATTCTCCCCCTGCAATAGACATGTCAATGTAACACTAAGAAGGTATTACAGAAAAGAAAACAAAAAAAAGGGAAAAGTAATACCACCAGCCCCAGCCTTCCTGAGCTACAGCTTCAACTCCAGGCACTCTAAACAGTGGGAGAAGTTTTTCAACTGATTTTTTTGTTGGTTTTGTTTTGGTTTTGGGTTTTTTTTTGTTTCAGGGGCTGTTGCTCACATCTGGTGAAGCTGTCCCTGGGCTACTGCCATATGTAAGGACACAAGGTTTTATGACTTATTGTCTGTAAGATTTATGGAGATGATCTATGATCAGCAATTTTTCATATTCTTGTATCCCAAGCAAACACTCAGAGGGCCATTCCCTGCAGAAAAGGAAGGTGTAAACTGACACAGTCTCAGCACAGCAAGGCCACCAGCACAGATACCACGCTCTGGGACCATGGTAGCAGCAGGGATGGGCCAAGGCATACAGAGAGATTTTTGGTTTCCCTTCCTTTCCCAAGACAAACAAGGGGCAAGAAGAGAAGCAGGAAATTAAAGAATTAAGATGAGCTACTCCAGCTCTTTTGTGATATGTTAATGAAACTGTATTATCTGCATTTATTAAGTTGAATTCCAGAGCATCTGCAGCATTTCTCCAGGAAACACATCAGTTTTGGTGCTAACAAAAAGCCCAGGAAATCCAGGTGGCTCCTCCACGTTTTCAGGGGAATCCCTGCAGGCTGGGGGGGGAGCAGAGCTCCCCAGCCCATGGCTCTGGCACAGATCCCGAGAGATAGCCCTGCCTGAGCCCTTGTGCATTTTAAAGGAAGGAAATGTCTTATCACAATGTTTTGCTGATATGCTGCTCCGGTTCTCAGTGTCACAAGCCTTCACCTTTCACTTACATCAGGACCAGAACGAATAAGGAGATTTAGTGAAAACAATAAACAAGAGGAAGTGAAAAATCTGCCAAGAGTTCTGGTTGGGCTGCAGCCATCCACGTTGTCTTTGACAGGTAGTTTGGCCCTTAGCAAAGGACAAGGCCTTGTCAGTGTTAGGAGGGCATCACGGGAAGGAAATCACCACCTCCACTGACTGCTCAGCACCTCTGTGCTCATCTCCCACCCCAGAGGTATTTTCCTCCACACACACATTTCCTTTGCTATTTGCCTTGCAGGGGAAGAACTTTTCCTCTCCATCACCTCCCATCTGCTCTCCCAACCCCATCAATGTTAACTCATACCATCCCCCTCCTTGGGATAGGAGGAGGATAACTAACTAACAAACAAACAGTAATAATAATAATAATAATAATAATAAATAATTATCAGATTCTTGCAAAATACAAAATAAGCCTCAAGTCCACAGTCTCCACAGAAGCAAGTTCCAAAGTGGTGAAGTGCTGAAAGGAACCTTATTCCACCCATCATTAACACAACATTGAAATCAATTGCCCAGTTGAGCTGTAACTTCATTCACAAATCCTTCTAAGTGCCACTGAATCCACCACCGATTTACACCTGATAACAGCCCATCCCTCGACTTCGGCACCTGAACAACTATTTATTTTACAAGATCGTATTACGTGGACTTCCCTCGTGTGCAAACAAATCAAATCGTTTTACAGATATAATCAATTCTCTGCAGTCCAAACAGATTTGTTCCTTTCCCTTAAAAAAAATGAACAAAAAAAATGTAATGACACCGGTAAAAAAAAAAAAGAAAATTAAAAAATTAGGAGGCACAGATACCAAAAGTATCAGCCCAGCAATGTACCTGCAGGTTTGGAAAACAATCTAGCACTGTGTGATCATTTTGACAGAGGCACTTGAAAGAAATCAATAAAATTGATCAGTCAGCTGCACCGTTTATAGATGTGGATCAGAGTTCTGGGATGGCTAGCAGAGTTATTTTTACATAAAAGTGTGTGAAAAAATAAAAATGGCACAAGGGGAAACAGAACCTACTTGGGAAGCTGGGGTGGAAGAGAGCCTAGGATAAGCAGCAGGATCTGCCAGGCAGCCACGGGAGCAGGGCACAGCAGCAAGCTGCCCTGCAGAAAGAAAGGGAGACTTGTCCTGCCAGGTGAATCTCAGTGTGAAAGGTTGTGTCAAGCCCTGGCTGTAAAAATCCTGAGTGGATGTGTTAAACTTGCCAGATGAAGGGAAAACTCAAGGTTTGGGCCCCTTAATAAGAGTAGAAATTGGTTCCCTAACTCTCAGAGGAGACTCTTTCAGAAAGAGTTCTCAACTTAATCCTTGTTGAAATCACAGTGTTTGGTTGATGTAAACTGATGCACTGACTTAAAAGATGAGCTAAGTCAGCCTGTACCCATGGAGGTTCTTACCCATCTTTTTTAATATTACATTTTATCTTTAGAGGATTAAGGCAGAGATTGCCTCACCCCTCCACATAACATCCTCACTTCTGGACCTTGCAAAATGATGCAGTTTCTGGGCAGCTCCTCAAGTTCTCTTTAGTCAGACCTAAATGCATTATTAGTATATTTGTAGTTATGATATCCAGTCAAGCACATTGCCTCAACTTCTGTTTCCCCCCAAACCCAGGAATCAGAGGCATTTGAATGAAAAATAGTCAGGGAAAAAAAAAAAATCAGAGAAGTACTAACCATGTAACCTACTACATAGGACAGTCACAAGTAGTCCCTCCATGATTTTTGCTTTCTCTATATCATCACAAAGCAGTCCAGTAATTCCTCTGTTCATATGCATCTGCCTTCTTCTCTGCACTCACTGTTCTGTGCACTACATGGGCTCCCTGCCCTTTATCAGCACCGAGGACTACACATTTGCCATCTACAAGAGCAACATTTAATGCAGCAATGCCCCATTCCAACGCTATGAAAGATTGTATCTGAACAGAAAATGCACATTTGAAGCACAGCTCACTTCATTCACTCCGGGTAACTGCCTACTACAATTATCAGGAAATGAAAAATATCACCTCACAGCCTTCTCTTTTCACGTGTTAAAAAAAACATATAAAGATCAGCACAAACACTACAGGGTCACTCATGCACGAGGCAATGCTTTGCACCGTTTCCATGATATGTCACTAAACAGACAAAAGTCTGGGGCTCTACAAACCTAGGAGAGAATTTCTAATAATCACACATTGTGCATACATGTCCACACACCCTTTCAGTGCAAACAGAGTGAACATAAAATCTATAACAGTAATAGTCTATCTTCTCTTTATGGCAGAGTTCTGGAAAGTTGGAAGCAGATACTGTCACCAAGTTGCTGTTTAAAAGACATTAAATGCAGAAAAAAAAAATAAGAAAAATCGTTATCCCCGCTGTGAATTCTTTCGGATTGAAAAAAAAATTATAACTGTGGGAGTCAATGCATTTACAAGGGTACTATACAGTGTATATACAATGACCCACAAAGTGGGAGTACAGTTACTGAAAGAGGAGTGTAATGCAGAATAGTAAGAGGGGAGCATAAATAACACACAATGTAATAACCAAGGACTCAATTCTAGGGAGTCTATATATAATCCTAGTTTATTCTCCCTCCACCCCAACGTTTTTAACATTGTTTTGACTTCAGCCTTCCTGGATAGATATTTAAACAGGAAAGGCTTCAGGTTTATTAAGTAGAAGTATTGAAATTGGCAAAATATCTGATTTGGTTCACGTTATGTGCTTTGTAACATTGTTAAGCTTCATTAGGATGCTGCAGCACTCGAATAAATGAAGACATATTTATTATTTCATAGGCTGCCGCCCATTAAAACTAATACTTCCTCTGCTAAGAGGTGCAGACAGCAGAACCCATAATGCTCAGCCTTTCTACCATAGGTATTGTGTGAAACATCTGGACACCAGAGCTACAGCCACCAAATTCCTGGAAAGATCTCCATTTTACACAGAGAATGAGAAAAACACACCAAGCCACTACGCAAGTTCAGGCTTGAATTTACACTGTTGGAAATCAGAATAACACTGGGGCAAAGGGAATCCTGTCAGCACAAAGCTGGTGCAGGATCCAGCTCAGCCTGAGTATCAGTCACACCACTAGAGTAACATCCACCTGGGCTCTGCCCTGGAAACCCCTTTCCACAGCCACAACACCATTTTGCAAAGCTGGTCACAGTACAAAGCAGTTTAGTTGTCTTCATCCTCTTACAGCAAAAGAAGCAGCCAAAAATTGGCCTTACCCAGTAGTCTCTTGGCAGAAAGCACATAGGAACCTGGCCACCACAGCAGCTCTGGGACCTCCTTCCCTGCCACACATGTCACCTGCTTTGGAAACACCAGCCCTGCCTTTATAGCCATGTTTGGTCTGCTGTGGCGTGTCATGCAAGACTAGGAGTCAATAAAACTTTCTTACCAAGGAACTGTTGGGAAGTCACCTTCCTCTCATTTGCATTTGGAACCTTTCTCTAAAACAGTCTAGTGTCAAGTTTCAGACCACTGTTTTGGGTATGGCCCCAGCCTCTTACCTTTAGAGGTGCGATTCTCAGTGGCATCCGTCCTTCCTGGGCCAGCTGGTCTGCGAAGCTGCTGAGTCTGGACCTTCATGTCCTTCTCTCATCACCTCTAATGGGTGCTGAGCACACTCTGAGCACCCCCCCTCCCCCCCCATCTCTCACAGAGAGGGAATGGAGACTTCTAGTGCTCTTCATACAACATTAAAATCCAGAAGTATTCCTGTCCTGGTTGCCAGTGGGGAACTAGAAAGTTCTCCCATTCAAACTGATGGCAGAAAGGCATCAAGTGCATTGTGCACTAAGGCTCAGCTCTATCACCCAAGCACAAGAAACCAGAAACCCCTCAAAATCAGGTATATATAGGGATAGTACCAACAGGCATGAAGGCACCTCCCTACAGGGAGCTGATGGAGAATAGGCAGCACCTGCACCAAACCACCCCACCCACTCACACCAGTTTCCTGCTTTACCAAAACTCACTTAATTGATGCAAAATGTGATCAATTTGTGTTGGGCTTTAGCTGAACGTAGCCAATGCCACTCTAATCCACAGTGACTTGAATTTTCTCTACTCACTGTTCTTTTCCGGCCCACTACAGGAAAAATGTGGCCTTGCCACAATTGACTTAAATTTAAAACCATTGACATATTATCTAACTCAATAAAAATCTTGCTAAAAAAAGGTGCATTGTACTCGTTCTCCTTACACATGGTAGGGAGGAAAATGGGTATGGACTTCTTCCATGGCTTTTAGTTAATTTGCTATCAGTGCCCAGCTGCTTTAGAGTAAATACAGGAACAGGGTGTCACATGGGTATCCTGAAGCAAAAGAAGAGAGGTTTCCTATTTCTTTGTTAGCCAGCAAAGATGGTATGCATGTTATCCAAAGATAATACAGGGGAAGAAATCAATTCTCTGTGTTGTTACACATCCTTGCGTGCAAATGTAAACTCGAGAGGAAAAAAAAAAAAAGGAAAACAAAAAAAAAGAAAACACTATTCTATTATGCTGAGGTCATATGAAATCATTAGCGTGGGCTGATATCATCAGAAAAAATAAATAAATAAGGCTTCTTCATATGAGGAAAAGTGCATTAACTGGAAGTTTTGGCGGGTGAAGGGGCGAGGAGCTTGTTCTGTTCAGCCTGAGAAGGGACGGGGTATTCGGGATCGAAGCACATGTTGTGCACGGCGGGTTTAAGTTAAACTTTGGGGTTTGAGCGTTAAACCAGCTGATGCTCCTCGCTGCCACTCTCCCTCCCTTGCTGAGCTGAGCCTGGAACGGGCGAGTATTGCGCCGAGGTTCCTCGGTAACGCCAAGGCAAGGAACGCATCCTCCCCCCCCACTCCACCACAGCTCCCTCGCAGGAGGAAATTCGGATTATTACATAATGAGTCAACACAAATATCATTATCGCGGCCGCGATACCTGCTGGCAGAGGCAGGGCTGCGATACGGCCGCTGGCCCCGGCACAAGCGCCGGGGTAATTGATGGAGCGCCGCGCTCTCTCGGGCTCTGCTGCCCCGTGGGGGTCCCGCGCTGCCAGGCCCCTCGCAGGAGGCGTCCCCTCTGAAGAGAGACTCCCTTCCCGACGCAACGAGATTAAACAATTTGCTTTTAATTAGTACCGCAGTCGTTTCCACAGACCAAGCAGCGGAAAGAATAGGGAGCAGACTGTCTCTTTAAAGTTTAAGTGGATTCAGTGCACACAAGCGAATTTAGAGCCTGCTGTTGGAAAAGTTCAGCTTTCTGTCACCGGTACTGTGCTCTCTGCTAATTTTTACAAGAGTTCAAGTTGTATGCACCAGTTAGCAGAGACATTGCAGGGGGTACAACGAGAATAGAAAGCGTGACCCCTTGCTGACTCTGTTTATAGTGCCTAAATTGTATCCAGACAATGCTCCGGGTTCCCTCCCTGGCTCTGCTAGAGCCCCCTGTGCAAAGCCCATGTGCTGTTCCCCTCTGTGCTGCCCTTGGCATTTTGTGAGTACCTGCCCTAGATCCCCTGCAAAGTGCCATGGAGAAAGGAGGGGAAGAAAGGTTCGGGAGAACTGGTGGAGAAGTGCAAATGCAGTGGGAGAATGTGAAGAGTGATAACTCTGAAGGGAATTAGGAATCCCAAAATTGGACACCTCGCTTTCAATGTCTTGCTCATCCGAGACCATCCCATAGATGGATCAGCAGCTGGGGCACTCCTGGCTCCCAACCTCACGTTGCAGACTCCTGGTGTGCACTGGGAGGAGGGAAGGAGATGCAGCTTCATCTGCAAAACAGCTAACACAAATGAATAATTGAATACAAAATAAAACCCCCTTCCTAGCCAGGAGATGTACTTTTGACCACTGTTTTCCACTCCAAAGAACATCCCTCATGATGAACAGCTACCCTTCGGTCTCTAAAGAGACAGCATGATTACCTGCTCCTCTGCCCCTGGCTGATCTCACTTGTGAGCTCCCTGCAACATTAGCACCTCTTCCTTCCAAACATGTCCTAGCAAGAACAGTCCAAACAGAGTGGAAGGAAACACTCCAAAGGTAATAGTCCATTCGAGCTCCCTCTCCATCCATCCCACCTCCAGCCTCTGTTCTTCCCCTGGGCAGCAAAGCAGCTGTACATGAAGGAGCCACGGGGCTCTTCATGGGACTCACATCAACCTGTCAAACCCATGGCTTGTGTGGCCCAAGCATCATGCAAAGCAAATGGGATTTTACTGCACATTTCTAAAGGATGACGAGGACTGGTGCTGTCTGGATGATTACTATCTGGCATTCCTCTACCTTTAGCCACAGCTGGTTTAGATTTCAGCTACTGATTCATTTAGATTTATGCTGTTGGTTCAATAAACAAACACAGTACGTAGTCCATCATGTTAACTGTGTAATAAAGCTGCTTACCTACTTCCAAACAAGTAGCTTTTATTCATCTATTCCTCCTTCGTTCTCCTCTTTCCCTCTTTTCTCCCTCATATCCAACCCAAGAAGAGTATTTGCTTTCTTTCCAAAACCAGACCCTACCAAAGATCAGATAATGCCTGAAGTCTCTCCAACAGCTCTTCAAACTGCACTTTACAGCAGAATGTTTTCAGAAGTTGTCTGAGAAATTACTGCAAATACTTCATCTTCCCAAAGGAAGACAGGTTATAGTCCTACCCCAGGGATCCCTGTGAAAAAGCCCCAGATTCCTCCCCCAGCTGCCCAGCCTTTGTGAGGGGCCGTCCAAGCTGGAGTTCATGGGGGCTTTCAGGATCACTGGGGCACAACAAGAGGCCTGTTTCTTCCCGTTTCCACTTGTTGGAAGGAATAACCACGAGGCTGGGAAACAGTTAACCTGGACACAAACCTTGACTTCAAGATGTGCCCGTTGTCGGCCAGCACCATCCACAAAGTCGCCGCTTTCATCCAGAACGAAAAACACCCTGGGATTTTTTTGCAAAATCCCTTTAAGTTGTTCTAATGGTAGCAGCTCTGGCTCTGGTGAGCTGCTTTGTTATCAATGCCGTGCAAAGTGTTCATCTGTTTCTCTCCTACACTGTTTGCCTCCACTCACTCGCCTCTCTAATAAATTCGTTTGACCGCAAAGGGTGCTTTATGACTCTTGTTTAAAACAGCTTCCTAATGATGCTTGACAACATCTCCTGCCTTTGAAAGAGCCTGGCTATGCAAGGCTCTAATCCCACAAAAGGAGGGATTCTTGTTAACCTGTGCCTCAGTCCTTTCTGTTGAGTCACCACCTTTAATGAAGCACTGAAGGGGAACCAAAACGCAGCTGGGAAATTATGGCTTTACATGATCGTCTCTTGCTACAAGAGAATTATTGCCCAAGCCTTAATCCCGTGACTCAGCCCTCTCCTTGGACCCTCTTTAATTGTCAGAACCTGAGGAAATCCGGGCCGAGGTAAATAACACGGCAGCAGCAACAGAATAGATTCACTTTAGGCAATGAATTTTTAATGAGCTGAGACTGCAGAGGGAACAGGGCCGAGATCTGTGCTGCTTATCTGATGGGGAAGGTCAGGGTCTGAACGGAGGGAGGGCATGGATGAGAGAACAGATCTGACAGGGCTCTTCAGCTGAGATTTCAGCTTGTCACAGCCTGGCATACCTTAACATATTAGGACCTTCTCTTCAAAGGAGCAACTTACACATGCCCATGCTAACAGAAACGGCACAGTATTTTCCCGTGCTAAAGGCAACCCAGGGGTTGCACTCTTGCTTCCTAAAAAAAAAAAAAAAAAAGCATACAGAGTAAAAAATGAAAAGAAACCAAACCAAGAAAGATCCATGCAGGTGGGTCATGCTCTTCACAGCAAATCAGGTAACTCTACAGATAACCTGGAAACAGAAACACATGTAAGACTCTGAGCAGTCCATTAGCAAAATATCACGTATTAATTAGGCAGGCCCTACTGAAGTCCTCACCAACATAACCATCAACACCAGCTGTCTCAACAAATCTCAGCCATGGGGAATTTTGCTTACTAAGCGTTTGGAATTTATGCAACCCCCATCCAGCACAGGCCTACCTCAACCCACCAACAGGTCTCCTGTGACATTGTTCAAGAGCAACACCTACACCTGCTGTTGGGACTGACTGATCCCAGACACTTTTTCTGTCTCAGGAAACTCAAAAAAGGACTAAAACTCATCTAACTCCAGCCCACCTGGGCTCGGCCCACCCAGCATGGCCTCACTGCTGTCCCTTGCAATCCTCACACCCCTGGCAAGCATTGTTGGGTGGTCACAGAGCCAAATACTCTAGTTCTGCCAACGAGCTCCTGCCCAGCAGGGCATGGAGCGGGTAGGCACAGTAAAGTCAATGCCCCAGGAGTTAATCTGCACCCCCAAGAAAACTTTTGGCTTAGGCATGGACATCAACAGCAAACCTCTGAGCCAGGGATGTTACTGCTAAGCAGTCTTGGGTCAGACCAGCACTTCTGGTATTTCTTCAGAGCAAGGAACGTTGACAGAGAGTTGCTTTCTTGCATACTTAGAAATTTTCTAAGAGTTTGTCAGAAAGAGAAAACCCACTAGGATATTTCTACCCTCGGATCAAGTCTTTTTCATTTGCTAGGATTTTTGTTTCTTGTGGAAAAAGAAAGTGGGGAAACTCTTTTCTGAGGAAAGACTTTTTTTTTTTTTTGGGCAGGGGTGAGGTGAGGCAGGTGGAGGGAAGGGGTGTTAAAAAATAAACAAATAAAAATATTGAGCAGAAAATACCAGAGCAGTCCAAGCCTGTATGGGAAATTACTGGAGGAAAACTGTGGGGGAGGCTGATCCACACGTCACACACAGGAGGAAGGGAAAACTGATTGAAAGTCACTCCGAAACATCCCCCCAACTTGTCATCTCCCTGATGCTTTGGTCTGTATAGCGTGGGAAGGGGCCTGCTCTCACTCCAGGGCTGCATGCCCTCAGGTGTGTCCACCACGTCATGGCCCTGTGACATGTGAACCGGGACAGCTAAAGGACGTACCAGCAGGAGACAGGATAATTTATGGGGAGCCAGGTCAATGCAAATTTATTGTGAGTAATGGACAATGGAAGGGGGGGGGGGGGAAAGCTCCCATAGGAACAAAGGCGAAAGGGTGCCGGCTCTCTGCTCCTCGCAGACATCCAGCATGCTAATAAAAACCTTGGTGGACAAGGAAAAGCAAATACCAGTTAGTTCTGGGGAGATTTACCGCAGTGGTGGAACAGGTCAGTGCAAAGGGAAGTGGTTTGATCAGAAAGTCGATGAAATTCAGATGATAATTATGCTCAGTAAGAGGCAAAATAATCTTTTCATTTGCTGGGAGGTTTCAGTCATGCACTTTGACCTTCATCCTGGTGTTTCATTAATAGTTTATATTAACAATTAATGGTTACTTTCATTGGTGTTGTGTGCAACTCGCATTAGGGTTAATTTTCAAGCTGGATATAATAATACATAAGTCTCATGGGCTACTCCTATCATGTGACAGCACATTTATTTCAACCAGGAGCCAGGAGATGAAAATCAGGCCAAACACCAGTCTCGGGTGTTTATTACTTGTGTCCAGTCATCCCACAGAGAAGTGAGATGTTGCAGCAGCTTTCACTGCAAGGCCCTGATGGAAAGCTGCCCAGAACAACTGAAGTCCCTTGATCGTAAAGATAATTTGCCTTTGGGATGACTTTTGATGCATGGTTGGTCTGGTTTACTGAAGAATCATAAAAGAGCCTCTCAGCTGCACTGTGGCAGTTACTTGCAGAGCCCCCAGAGCTGTGCTGGATATAAGCTGTCCTTGATATATTTATTGTTAAGTGGGGTACACATTCTGGTTTAGTTTTAAGGACAGATCTGATGTTGTTCTTGTCATTCCCTCATAAATTTATACTATTGAAACATTGGGATTGTAATATTTTTACACTTGGCACAAAGAGAGAATTTGGTCTGTAATATTTGGCCCAAAAACTCAGCTAGCTCTTTGCTTGAGAAGTAGTGGTGGAAATGCAGCTGGAGGAAATGCACGGTGTTTTGTCTAAAAATACATTTTTTTTTTTAAATCATGGGATCAAAACTCAATTATAACTATAATTATAATTATAAACTATACTTCAAGCCACAGTTTGATCATACTACCATTATTGTGGCAGGAAAATGTTAGGCAATTCACTGTGACAAAGTTTGTGGAGACTCCATATATCTGTTCTTATTTAAGGGACTTTAGATTTGGTGGTAGTTAAACTGTGAGGAAATAGGTGTTCAGTTCCCTTGAGTCTTCCCCTCCCAAAAGCTCAATTAAGGGACTAATTGAAGTGTAGAGATGTCCCCTGCAGGGTTGAAAAGTGCCTATCTGGCATGCTAATGTCATCCCTGGGAGTTTCCTTCACCAGGGACAGAATTTTTGGAGAAGACCAGGACAAAAGCAGGAGTGCCCTGTGCCCTGTGGAAGGCAGCTGGCTCTGCAGCAGCATCCCTGGGCATCCCTGCTCCACAGCCAGGCTGCTCTCCCAGCCCTGCTGCTGGCCATGCCGAGCTGAGCTGAGCTGATCCACCTGGCAGTGCCCGTGAGAGGTAATTTTACAGAATGGTGATGAATCAAGTCATCAATCACTGTCACGTCCAGTAGCGGGAGCGTGTGCTCGGAGCCCGGAAAAGCCTGTGCATGCTCAGGATTAGGTTGCAAGTAAACTCAGCAGTGCTAAAATGCTTCCCTAAGTAACTACTGGCAAAGTCCCTGCTGAAACGTGTCAGGGTTTGTGCACCGACTCGGGCAGAGCTTAAATCAGGCCCTATGACTTAAAGTCTGCTGACACTTTAGCGCACAGTTACTGCGAGCAGAAATACTCCTGGCAGTGAAGTTATCCATGTGCATAAGTATTTGCCAGATCAGGGCATAGCTGCATCATCCTTTGTTCCTTTCATCACGCTCGCGATGCTGAATTAAGCCTTCAGCTTTGTCTTTGTCTTGTACACAAGCCCTGTTGTATAGTTATATCACTGCAATAAATGATGAAAGAGAGGGCCTGTATAGCAGAGGGAATATGATGGAAATAATTATAACAATAAAATGTTAATTAGTGCCTTTTCTTGAACAGTCTTCTTTCTTATTGCAACATGATTCTGCTGAAGAACTGAAAAAAAAGTTCAAAAAAAGCAAAGAGAGGAACAGTTTGTTAAATCTTAAGGCTGTATGGACTTGGGAGCTTTTCTTTTTGTGAAACTGCCTGAAAACCTGGCAAGAAAGCTAAAAATTCTCTGTCAAAAATGCAAATAGCATGAAGAAGTTTTTGACCAGCCCTAATCACCACGAAGCAGGGGAAAGAGCATTAGGAGGAACAAAGGTGTGGTTTCGTTCTCACACTTGCAGCTCATTCTTCCCTCCCTTCGTGCCAACTCTTTCTTTTAAATATATATTAAAAAACCTCACTTTGCTGCCCAAGCACCGCTGCAGATCCCACTGCTGAGCCCGCTGCTTGATGCTGGATGAAATGTTTTGGTGAGGGAGAGGACCCTCCTCTCCCCCAGCCTCCCTGCAGCCCTTGCCTGGCTTCAGGGATGCCAGGTGTGTGCAGGGTCAGGAGAGGACAGATCTCCCCATGTCCTCCTCCTGTTTCAGCACTTCCCTTCTCCTCAATTCCTCAGCCTAAAGATTAAGAGACTACAGTAGAGACTGGAACCTGTACTACTTAAAATATATATGTGTGTGTAACTATATAATTTTTTACACAACAACTGAACAATCCTGATTGAGAAATTTCTGTGAATTCAGATTTCCCTGAGCATGTGAACCCTTTGAATAACTCTTTTCCATGCCCCCATGCAGCTTTAGAAGGTCGTCTCTGCAGAGGGAGAGAAAACCCTGCTCCGATATTGGAGTGGTGGCACACAGAGGATTTGAAGCTGCGCATCTGCCTGCACCATTTGCATTTCATCACTTAGTGCTGGAACAAATAAAACCAAATGAGTAATGATCTGATTCTGTGGCTTCACTGTTGCTGCTTTGCCAGGAATTATCCTGGCTCAGCGGACACAGTCCTGGGTAGACGAGTGGAGTCTGGTTTTGTCTCTGCCACCTTACCTGCTGGATTGCCTTAGGCAAGTCATTTAACTCTCACTGCCTTCCTTCCTGTGCTCAATCCACCACCACTGACTTTCTTTGTAAGGTTTTTGAGTTGTGTTAATGGCAAAGGGGATTTTAGTGCTATTCTGAGATCAGAATGGCCGAGCTACCGTCTCACAGCATTTTAAGTCCCTCTAAGAAAATTATTACACCTTTCTCCCGGACCCACGGCAGCCTGTATGGTGACCCTCTGCTTTGGGGTGGCTTCCATTTGCAAAGGAAAAAAAAAAAAAAAAAAAAAAAAAAAAAAAAAAAGGTAAAATCACTGAGCTACTCAGAAGCAAATTGGAGCCATGAGTGCATGTGAGAATTCTGCCATTTGCTCACAAGCAAACAGCAGAAGAAAGAAATAAAAGTCAATATAAGAGGCACCGGCGCCTATTCACAGAGCAACTCGTTGGCACACGGAGCAACTCGGCTCAGGAAATGAATGTAGCACTTGGAAACAGCGATCTCTGTCAGGCAGGGAGGGGCGAGGGCTCTTTCAGATGGAGCCTGATGACTGAGGAAGTCATAAAAGCTATCGGAGGGAGGAAAGAGGCAGGTGACATGGGTAAGGAGGCAAATATGAAGGGAATGAAAGGGATTATAAAGCAAAACTGAAAAGATGTAAAAAGCTGATTAGGAAACCAAATATGACAGAGAGAGAAGAATTGCCCATGGGGTGAATAAAAACAATAGAGGATTTCTTTTAAACAGGTAAAGGAGACAAGATTAACAGGGAGGCCTCCAGACCACTGAGAGGTGGCCAAGAGAGCTTAATAACACAGGGAGAGGGACTGAAATGAGGGAAATTAAATTGCTTCCCTGGCTCATGCTGGTGGGGGAACCTGGAGCTAAGATGACAGACACAGAAGCAAAGTTCCCTGTGACAGCCAAGCAGGGAAGAACTGAGATTATGAATAATCACCAAAGCAAACTCATACTATGGAGAGGGAGGCAGGGCTGAGTACTTTTACTTTACTGAGTGCACTTTCAGCCCATCCTGCTTAATGGAACAGCAGGACACATTAAGTGCCCAATAACAGGGGGTTTGAGTCATTTCTTGGAGTTAAAAAGTGGTAAAGAGAAACTGATACAAAGCAAAGATGTTTGAGCATTTATGAGAAGAGATAGGTAGAAACCAAGACATATTTGCAACAGATATCAGCCAATAGAGTTGCTCATGAAATCTGATGCACACATACACACAAACCCACTCCCACCATCTGAAAGTCTGGCCCCAAACCCGCAGAATGTGATTTTTTTTTTTTTTTTTTTTAATCAGAGGGAGGATTTTAGAGATGTTAACAGGGATGAGATCACCCAACATCTGGAGAAATATGAACTGATAAAAACATATCTGCCCAGCTCCATAAAGGGTAAATCTTGTCTGACAAATCTGGCAGAATTTGTTTTAGGAGCTAACGTGGAAAACAGGCAGGATCGAAGCAGTGGAGCTAATCCACATAGATTTCAGAAAAGTCATTTAAACGCAGCCCAGGATGGTAGACTAATACCTAAGGTTAGCAAGTCTGGCATAAAAACCATTGTCCTTGAAAGACTAAGGAAATGGTTAGGTGATTAAGGGCAGGTTGTAATGGTAAAACTTTATGGGTCAGAGAGGAGGACGGTGATGTGGTGAAGACAGCTATATTTGAGGTTATTACGATGACAGTTCAAGGCGTCAGATGGAGACATACTTTTTTACTCCGCAGAAAAACTATTCTGAGGAAAGTGCTACTCTGGGCAGTTCTAATCCAAAAATCACACTGAAACCAAGACCAGTTCATCTTCTTGTGGGGGGGGGGGGGGGGGCACTTGCCTTTGTGGAACATCAAATCTTCCTGGGTCAGCAAAGCATACAGTGCACAGGAATGAAATCAGGCCCAATGAGCCCAATAAATGAGAAAAAAGCACCCCACCCTAGGCCAGGGTAAGGTCAGGTTGCCCAGAGGGATATATATTATGGCAGTAGGGTTTGCTGAACTAAAAGATCACAGAACAGGAAAAGGACTTAAGGCAGACCTTGAAGGAGACTGTCAGCACTCGGCATCCCTGGGTACTCCTGGATTACATTCCTACCTTATCTCAACAGATGTGCAGTTTGGTCCAGGTTCTCCAGGGTGACGGTGAGCAAGGTGCAAGATAGGAGGACTCCCAATAGCAGGGGGAAAGCAGAGAAAAACAGGAAGGATAGAATGGAGATGGTCCAGAATATGTTACCAAACAAGGGGCAGTGGTTTAGAGAGGACACAGACTTCAGCTGTGTTACCCAGAACCTCCATCATGCCACATTTACTAAAAAGCAGAGCAAGAGCTACCACAGTGTTGGAAGAAACCCTGGGCGAGCTGGAGACTCAGCATGTCTTCTACAAACTCTGGACTTCTGAAAATGCCCATCCTGCCCTGGAGGCTCCTGTACTGCATGAGTTCAAACCCCTGCCCCTGGCAAGAGCAAACCCCACAGTCCTGCCATGCTGCTCTACCAGGGCCTCACCTCCTGCCACTGGGAAATGCAAAGTCTGAGGTCTACCTGAATTTCACATGACTTATCTGCATCCCTCAAACAAGCAAAATCAAACTGTGAATGTCACCAAAACCCTGCCATAAAGTGTTCAACCACTCTTGGCAGCTCTTGCTGGCGTAGAAAAATGAGGCATTGCCTGGAGCTTCAGCTGCTGAGGGGGCCAGAACAGCCCTGGCCCCCCAGTCCATTTGTACATCAGGGACCCAGGGGGCCCCCTGGGGCCACCACACCTCTCGCCTAAGGGCATCCTCCTGCCCCCCAGCCCCATGGCAAGGCACTGCCATCCCAACTCTACAGGGGACAAGGACAGCAATGTCCCCACCCAAAGGGTTCACCTGTGCTGTTGTGTTCTCTGGGCACTTTGGACTGCAAGTCACCAGCAGCACCAGATTTTGGTGGCTGCAGATTTTGACCAGGGCTAGGGAAGTGCCCCCGCAATGGGGAGCAGGGAGTGTTTGGGGGATGTCTGCTCACAGTATCCCCTCATAGCACAGCCAGCTGTTTGCATTACAGATAGGAATCGCAGATTGATTAATTGATTAATCACACCTGCTAATTACATCGAACAAATAGGCAAAATTAATATTTGATGTAGGTCTCTACAGAGACTGTATGGATCAATTTTCCACAGATAAGACAGGAAAGTTCCTGCAGATAATACACATAACCTCGGCAGGAGCTTCCTGACTACAGATGACTCTGTCATACTGCAGTCGATGAGTGATGCCATCCCACAAAGAACTGCTCCTTATTTACACCCCATTATTCAGAGCCCTGACTAGAACATCATACATGAGTCGTGTCTGCTAAGGCATGCACACATGCACATGTTCAAAGCTGGTTTCAGTGCCACTTGGCTGCTGTTCTTCCGAAAACTGAACATCAAAAACGCATCAAGATAATAAAAATAACACATCAGCTGCATTTAATACATAAATCATTATTATACGCACTGCTCCGCAACTCGAGCTGACTTCAAGTCAAACTTCCATTAACATTTCGCAAGAACACTGGTGTTTTTCAAAGGAATGTAAAAATCCTCCCCTAAAACTCTTCTCATTGTGCTCCCAGAGGCAGAGCAGCCTCACACAGCAGGACAACCCCAGGCTGAAGCAGCACTTTCATCCTGTTTATGACCTTAAAAGGGGAAACTGTTATTTTTCTGTTGTTCAGCCCTTTGCAAAAAGAGGCAAAGTTCAGCTCTCATTCACGTGCGTGCCGACCGCAGGCACAGCAGCCCGACTGGAAGCTTAACTCACATTTCCTGTGATGTGGGGTCTCTTAGATGAAGGCAAGTTTATTTGAGTGACCTTGCCAGGGCTGCCCTAGAACTCCTGTGTCACTCACCGGGATCTCTCCACCCCAGAGACACCTCCCATGTTGGTACTTTCGGAGGTTCTGGAATTCCTTGGGGTGAAAATTGCTACATAAATATACATTATTGTTTTATACCTGTCATTGGGTTTCTGCAGTCATTTGATTGCTTTGAAAATGGATTTGAAAATGGATTTATTATTGTGACATTGAATTTCTTTTGTCTTGGTTTAATGTCTATTATCTAGTATAAATAACAGACTTTCTGCAAATCTAATTCCAGGTTTTTGTTTCATATACCTTTACTAATCTAGAAAATCTGGTTGTATTAAGAAACAGCAGCAGAAAGGAGTTAAACCAGCATATCCTCATAAAGCTGGAACAGACATGAGATGTAATGAGAAATCCTACTGCAAACAGACAGTGTTTTCAGTCTTGAGTCTTTATTTATTAAACCTACTTTGGGAAATTCAGGCAATCTACAAACATTTTGGAGCCTGATGGGTTTTAGGCTTATAAAGTAATCTTTGGAGAGTAAAGAACACCTTGTGTTTTTGCAGCAGATATTTCCTGATATTAAGAGAAGGGGGGGGGGGGGGTTTGATGCATTAAAAAACACGATCTGCCATTATTTTCAGGAGGGATAACAGCACTGGGAAGGAGCCTGGCACCGGACCAGCCAGCAGATGCTTGAAGGAAGACTGAAATCGGGTGGTGGTGAACCAGCCTTTGGCTTGGGCAGGGATTTCCCAGAACCCTTTGTAAACTGAACCTTACCTTCTGGAAGATGAAATCCGTGTATCTAAGGCTCTCACAGAGCCCTGTGAGTGATTTCACGCCTGTTTGACTCCTCAGATGCCTCTGA
Source organism: Empidonax traillii (assembly GCF_003031625.1). Classification (NCBI taxonomy): domain Eukaryota; kingdom Metazoa; phylum Chordata; class Aves; order Passeriformes; family Tyrannidae; genus Empidonax; species Empidonax traillii. Next base: position 263,662 of record NW_020955606.1, on the reverse strand, counting down.
GGCAGGCAGGTGCCATTAATGCTGGGCGCTAACGCAGCACCGAGGCCAGGCTCATAAGAGGGTGGAAGTGACCACTGTGGGAACGGGGTGGAATAAAGGTGCCCGAGTTCAAAATTGAAATCTGGGAAACTTGTGTTCGGCTGCCAGCAGCTCTGAATCATCTAATGTCCGCAGACACATCTCCCATTTCCTCTGACTGTCCTGGGTGCCTCAGTCCGGCTGCATCACAGATCAGCAACTCTGTGCCAGGGGCAAAGGGAACAACAAGGAGTGGGGCTGCTGACTCAGTCCTGTCTCCAAACTGGGACCAGTTTTACCTGACCAGATCCTGTAAAGAAGACCTAACTTCACTTTTATAGAACATTTGTTTTGGTGCAGGGTTCTTGGATTACACTGTGTGCTCTGACCTGCCCCTGATGGGACAGGAGACCACAGATCTGCCCAGAGCTCTGCTCAGTGTCTCCCCTTCTAACAAACACACAGGTCAGAATCTGCAACATTAAAATATCTCAAGCTGTTTTTTTTCCAGGGGAAGTTGACAGGTGGCCTCTCATTTAATGAATCCATTCACAAACCGTGGTTATCTCTTGAATTACTGAACTACTACTGTGCCTGAGGACCAAATAACCCTTGGTCCCTTCTCAGACTAGATGTGGACAAACCTGCTGGAAGAAACCTTCACTGCTGGCTCTGCCCAGCGGGCACAAAGCCCACCTGCCTCCGGGCAGCTTGGCTCAAAGCAGAGCAAGCCCAAAGAAAGGACATGTCTTAGGAAACAAGGTCATGCATAAATTCCCAGGCATCGTGCTGAAAATCATCATCAGACGGATGTGGCCTGACTCTCAGCCATGCTCAGCACTTGCAGATCAGGGTCAAACTTAGAAACTCTGCACCCACCCCTCTGGCTGCCCAGGCAGAGCAGAAGGGAGCAGGGCTGGTTTCTGTTGCAGCATCAGGGCAGTTTGTGTGCAAGGCTACAAGCGCTTCGTCCCAGGAATGCAAGCTTCTTATGGATAGGAAATTCCTGGAATTCATGCTCTTACAGTGCTAGGAGGAATGTGCCTTTAAAAATTCTCACAGTCACTTTATTTTCACAGCCTGGCGAGGAGTTTCATACACTAATCGGAAAGGAAAGCACAGCACACCTTTAAATGAATATGGATAATATTTTTCTATTACCCTGATGATTATCACCTAAATTGCCTTGTAAAATGTTTAACACTTTATCCTGGCAGTGTTTTGACACTGGAGAACTTTTTCCATCAGGGCCAAGTGAGGGATGACCTGTCAGCGAGGCAGAGCTGGTGGATCCCCCCAATCCCAGACCTCATCCTCATGCTCGTGTGCAAGCTGAAGAATTTGACAGCAGGCCACGAGCTTTAGCAGAGGCTGGCTCACAGCTGGTGCTTGTTCCTGGCCCTGTTGTATGACGTGTCCCCTCGTGGGACCCCATCAGCTGCCCGTAACAAAGGGTCCAAAGGCAGATGCCACATCCTCATACCGAGGTAAGTGAGAAGGACACCGCAGCTGCTCAGTCGCACAGAGCCGTGGCACATGGGATAGGGGTATTTTATTTATCATCAGGGCATCCTTTGCCAGTCAGCTCCTATAAACCTTACAGTGACACAGGATTCTTACTGGCAGACAAAACAGTTAGGTGTATACACAGTTCTCAGGGGAATAACACAATTTCTTGTTCTTTTCACCAGCATTGTTTAACCAGGTCTGACAAACGTGTTTCTAAGTGAATGGAGTGCATCTGGGTCTAGCAGAAGTGCTTGCCTGAGCATGCATCTGCATCATGCATTGGCTGGGTGTATATCCCTGCCTGCAGATGCTGCTGCCTTCCAGGATTTCCTCTGAAATGTCTAAAAATCAGCAATCAGGGTTAGGGTTAAATGACATTTGCTCATCTGAGATTTCTTTCTGTAACTGACAGAGAGAGCAAGAAAGAGAGAGAAAACCTGGGAGGATGGGAAAGATTTTTTTTTTTTTTTTAAGAAAAAATCAGTGCTCAGTTGGCAAGTGGAAATCTCACCAAGGATATGTGGAGATAATACCCAGCTGCTATTATACAACTGCATCCCTCTGAGAAAAAACTTCTCTCTCAATGGATCTGCAAGGATGTTTTAAGTGAATCAGTAAATGAACCAGTCTGGGGACGTGAACAAAATATGTGTGTTTTCCAGTCTCTGGGTATAAACAAACAAAGCATAAATATTCAGAAATTACTCCAGTTAGTTCCCTCAAAAAACTCTTTGAGCAACAAAATAAATAACATGGGTGTTTGCAGTTCAGAGCCGATGATCTCCATGGGGAAAAAGGCAGGAAAGGAAGGAGCTGTGCTCCTCCTGTCCCAATCTTTGGTGATTTACTCACCCATCACAGCAGCCTGGCTCAGAGCGGTGTCCACACCACATAAAGCTCAGTGCTAACATACGACACACATAATGGACCTGCTTGGAAGTCTTCACTTGAGGATTTATGAAGAACAATCTAATTATTCAACTCAGTGCTGCTCACTACCATTATTGCTCCTATTTAAAGCCTCCATGGAACAGGCCGTTTGTCTCAGGGGACAGACCTTGTCATAGCGGTTTTCATTGATAGAAATACACTCCTTGGTTTTGATAGCAGCCCAGCTAATCTTGGAGGGACTTGGTAAACATATCTCACACTTGATAGGCCCAAGGAATTAGGCCTTGACAGCCCAGATTTTCCAGGAGCAGAAAAATAGTGTTGCTTTACTAATAAAGTCTAATTAAAGAGGAGCAAAGACCAACCCAAAGCCTCTGTTTGTTGCAATAATGCAGGCACTCACTGGCTTCCTCCACCTGAAATTGCTTCAGCATCCTAAAGGAGGGAGGGGGCTCTCAACATCCCCCCCCTCATCAAACACAGGTTGCTCTGTTATTTATAACCCTGTGATATGTAACAGGCAAGAGAAGTCACCTTGGCTAAGCAAGTCCCTCCTGTAGCCTAACCTTGGGTGAGCTACCTCTTGTGAGCAGCAGCAACAAGGAGTGCTCGTGCTGCTGTGCCAGCATGGCAGGATGCAAAGGGAGGCACAGCCAGATTTCCATTCACATCCACCACATGGCAAGACCTCAGCAGGTTCCCTCACCTTCACCAGAAACAGGATTTTTTATTTTTTTTTTAATTTGCCTGAATATTTATTGATTTTATTTGTATGCAAAAGAATGAGGTCAACCTCCTTTGTTCCTCCTTTCCTACCTGAGAGTTAGTGAAGGTTTGCATTTTCCCTGTAAAGTATTTAAAGGTAGTGGGCACCACGAACATTTCCTAAAATGCATTTGGGGACAGTCACCAAATTCCCCTCATTGGCTGCTGGTACACAGTCAAACACTACCTCTAACCAAAGAGATGCTGAAGGATGAGACTCTGCAGCTTTATACTTGCCAATCTTAAACGAACAATTTTTCAGCCAGCCCTTCACATTACAAAACAAACACTGTCCTGAGTGCAACCCCTTGCCTTCCACGGCAACATCAGTATATCCTCCAGGATTTAAGGTTGTGATATTCATGGGGGGGCCTCAGGGAACCACTGATCAGGTTTCTAAAGGTATTTAGATACCGAACTCCCATTGATTTTGAGACTGGCTACATGTGTGGAAATCTTGCTGCTGCTTTGCTGTTTTATCTTTCTTTGCTCAAGGCAGTGCTAAGAATGATAGATGTGCCATAATTAAAAATATACATGGAAAGCGCAACCCACATGTATCTACTCTTCTTTCTCCTCCACCTAGGAAGTCCAGATCTCCTGCACTGGTGTAAAAACTGGAATATTTCTTTCTCTTGGAGAAATAAGCGTTTTTTTCTCCAGCATTCACACCCCTTTTTGAGGTTCCTGATCCGAACCTATCCCCTAGGCTTTGGTCTTTTGAGAATTTCTCAGTGGGACTTGAGGACCACTCTGCTGTTTGTTTTTTTTTTGCCCCCCACAGCTTCATTTTTGATTTCATCTCTCCCAGTTTTTGAAGGCAAAATGAGCAAAACCTGCTCGCAGCCCAACAGAAGCCTTGGCAAGCAGCTCAGAAGTGCCAGCGCTGCCTGCGTGGCAGCAGGAGGGCTCACAGCTCCTCCAAACTTCATTTTTGAGGGCACAATCACAAAAAAACGCAATGCCTTTCAGGGCACAACTGGCAATTCCTGAATTTAAAGACTAAAACCGTGTGCTTTTCCTGCAGACATGATAGATGTTTGCAAAGGGCTTTGACTTGCTTTTCTTTACACATAATGCAAATCCCAGTGGTTTTGGCTACTCATGGCTAGAATTCAAGTGCTAAATGTTGCTGTATACTCCCACACACATGCTGTGGAATGAAACAGAGGAGGTAAATCATGGTATAGAAGAAATATTCTGGATTCTAATTTGTTAACTGGGACATACCTGAATATTTGTACTGCAGAAGGTCTCCTCTCATGCTGAATATGGTAAAGGGTAAAGGATCTTTCTTCCTCTAAAGGTTAGAAAGACTCAGTTTGAACAGAAAATTGTAGCTGAGGCTTGCTCAGCATCCCTGAGGGACACTTTACAAGGGATGGAATGGGCCTGATTCTGCTCTGATATGAGAGTGGCTCCAACACATGCCAGTACCTTTTAATTTGCACATACCAGTAATTTTTTACTTGCATCATTCTTACAGGAGGCTTAGGTCTGTGTTTCTGTGCTTCTCTGGTTTTAATTACTTGTGGAAAATGTGTGGTAAGTTCCAGAACCAGCCACCTGTTGGACTGAGCCCATTTCCATGCCAGAGCTGATACCCAACAGCACTCACTGCCTGAGGCACAGTCAGGTAGGAGTCACTTTGCAGTGAAGGGCGCAGAAAAACTCTGCCAGTTATAATACAACACACTTGTGATAACATTTTTTTTTTTAATGATCTAAAGATTAAGGACTGATTCCAACTTCACTTGCATTCAGAAAGGAGAGCAAACTACCTTGAAAGCTCACCCAAAGATGGAGGGATTCCGGATGGCTGGCACGCAGGAGCTGGCTAATTGCTGGACAGCTAAAGCTGAGGGAACAGGTCTCAAGCAGGGTGCCCAAGCTATGCTAGAAGCCACCCTGATCCTATTCATGCATAAATTATGGAAAGCTCACGCAGTTGTTGGAATAACGTGACTCGACTGTAAACATTGCAAGTAGAAATCAGTTATTTCTTTTTAAACACACGGCATGGAAATAAGATGAATGCAAGCCAAAAACCCATGTGGCTCTGCTATAGATCATGCTGTATCACCACCAGCAAGAAGAGGCTCATTCCTGGCTTCAGCACGGATGCTTGCTGCTGAAGGTAGTAAAAGTCCAGCTAAAGTTATTTTACTAGCTCGTAAGTAACAGCCCTCCCAGGTCATAAATTACTTTCCTATAGGAATTTACTGTTCAGGGTAAGATGAACAACTCTAAAAAGTAGTCTGACGGTGCAGTCTAAATGAATTTCATTGCAAGATGAGGAACTGTGGGACTTTGTTCTGTATTCCCGCCTTCCTTCACGTTAAATCCCCAAAGTAGCCAACTGGCCAGGGCCTGCTCTGGCATGCTCTTGTGAGCTCTGTGGTGTGGTGAACAACAATGGGAATGCTAGATCACAAACACTCAACATTTAAACACGGCAAAAGCTTGGGCTGCTCTCTGGGACATCATTTTCTCAGGGCTTACTGTGCTTTTTGATTGTGGAACAGTTTATCTGGAGTGGGCAAAGAGGTGAGCCAGCAGAGTTAAAACCTGGCTGTTGGGAGATGGGGTGAGCAGCTCTGGCTGCTGCAAACACCTGCATCAAATCCTTTTTTTTTTATGATGGGGGCACAGCAAACCCTCAACATTCCAGGACTGCCCATTTTAACAATGTCTCACAGTGCTTCCCTGTGCTGGAGCAGGTGGTTGTTAGGGAAAGGAGGAAGGGAGGGAGGGAGGAAGGGAGGAAGGAAACAATGATCACTCATCAAGGTGGACCAAGTTACAGCAGTCCTACCTATGAAAGCCAGCCTCGGAGAGCATGACACACCAGGGATTAAGCGTTAAAAAGGTTGATCTACTACAAAAATCGTCAGTTTAGCAGCAGGTTAATTTCCCCAATCTATTCCAAGGAACAAATACTCCTTTTTCACCTGCTTTCCAGAAGCACATGCTTGCAATACACACAGACATCCTGACACTGCCCTACCCATCAACCATCCCACTCCCAAACATGGGTGGGCACCCTGGGCAAGCTGCCCCTCTCACCTGGAGTAGCAGGCGTCTGGTGAAGTTTACAACAGAGGAACAAACAAAACCTGATGCACACAATATCTTTCAGTGGGAGAAACTCTGCCCTATAGGGCATTTCAATAGTGAGAGAGAAATATGTGAAGCCTTCCCTTTACTTGCAACAAAAAACCAAAAGGAGACTCTTGCAGAGCAAACTGCCATTTCCCAAAGATTATCTTCATTGTGTCTCCTGCAGCCTGCCTGAGTCTTTTGGCACATTTCTGAGCATTGCTGTTCTAATGAGGTAAGGAGCAACTGACATCCAAATAAATTCCAGAAAGGAGTCCCAGTTTACTTTAAAGTCATTGACTCTCTTATGAGGAGGTCAAGGCAAAGTTATTTGGTCGTGGTGTGATTTTTTTTTTTTTTTTTGCTTCCTGTTTTAAGTTACCGAGTTCTTGTACCGTCAAAAAAAACTGCTGACTTCTACCCCTCAGGTGCCTGTGCTAAAGTGGAAAATGAGCTGTGCTTTCTTTTCCCTTTCCTCCTTTCTCCCTCTCTGTCTTCTTCCCTCTGTGTGTTACTTTGGGGTTGTCTGAGGGACAGGTACACAGCAAACCGTCCCCAGAGAGTCCTTAAGGGAAAGAACACCTAAATTTTACAGGTTTTAAAATACAGCTGGGAAAGAAATCGGCCCTTTCAAGGCTCCCCTAAATACAATGAGCATATAAGCACCCTGAGTAGGACAGAGCCAGCTATGTTACAGACCTGGAGACCACAGAGGGACATTGGAGCCTGCAGACCTCAGTGAGGCTGAGATTTCTTACTGTCCAAGTTTTTATAGTATTAAGATCTGACAAATTAGCTTGACCTATTGAGACTATGGCCGTGGCTGTGAGTCAGATGAAATTTGGGTTCACTCTTTCACAAGTTTGAAAACACAGATTATTTTTTCCCTTGAGTCATGAGTCTTTAAAGGGCTGTGTAAGACCCCAAGGCCTCATAGAAAAATCAGTGCAGAATAACTCCCCTGAATAAGCTGAAGCCTCTCCTGACCTCACTTCTAAAATATTTGAGGCAAAAGGGGGGGGGGGAAGGGTTCTGTGGACATGCTACAGCATCTCTTTATCTTCACAGCCTGAAGAGGGTGGAACACAATTAGCTCATGTCTGAGAAATTTGGGCAGGCAAGGAGCTTCAAGAAGTGTTAATTTCAGCTCCAGATCAGGATCCTGTTTTCCTCTGGATGGCAGCTTAGAAAGAAGCAGCTGAACTGGGGAACTGTTCGCTGCAAGAGGCTGTGGTGGCCAAAGGAATGAGTGGGATCTGGAGGGGACTAGAGGACCCATGGAAGATAGACATCTTGGTGGAGATCGGATTCAAATCTGCAGGTGAAACCTCGGCATTGATGAGTTCCAGAACAAGGAGCACGTAGCAAAGGGAAGTGTCACACCTGCAACGCCCCGTTCTTCAAAATTTCTCCTGTATTGAACATCAGAGGGAAAATACACAGAGTTACACAGATTTTGCACAAAGACAGATCTTATCTCTGTGCAACTCTGTCCCTCTAAGAGGTGACATTCCTGCTGCACAGCTCCCTTGCCCTCTGCTAGGATGGGGCAAAGCCTTCATGTGCATGGCAGGTGTAGGTGCATGGCAAGCCCCAAGATGCATTCTCACCCAAAATGGGTTTTCTGAGCAATGGAAGCAGAAAGAGATATTTCCAGGCAGCTGAACGAGAGAGTATTTCAATATCCGCTCATCCAAGCTTTAATCTCCAAATTGCAAAAACATTAACATTATTGATTGATCGGACATCAATCCAACAGGAAATTTAATTAAATTAAAATGTGTCACTGAGCAGTCCTCACACTGTCACGTATAAATCTTTGGAAATAAGTGGACAAAGACAGCAGCTATTGATACCATGTTCCCAGTCCAATTTATCCCCCACCATTTTATTTTCCCACTGATAATGGGTGTGCTCACAGACTCACAGGAGGACAGACCCACCTGCAGGGTGTCCATCTGACACACATCAGCACCAAAACCCCCCATGTCCACTGAACACAGATTATTTTCAGGTGAACAGGCTCAAACCACACGTCTCTGGGGCAACAATCTTCATTCAAGGCACTCCTTCTCCTGGCAGATTTGTCCCTAAAGGCAGCAGAGTCCTAGAGAAAGGCTGAGAGGTCCCTTGCGTTAAATCAGTTTATTCCCAGGGCGAGCACATATGGCCCCAAGTGAGGTAACAGCAGCTGATGGTGGCACTGCTGGATGCAGAGCTTCCACCAAAGCACACATGTGGGTAATAACACGATGCACAGACAGATGATTAAGAAACAACTCTGTTACCGCAACTTCTTCAGAGTGCCATAAATCATTACAGCTGGCTGAATAATACAAAAAAAAAAAAAAAAAAGATTAAGAAATATTTTCTCCAATTCATTTCTGAACAGCAGTGGGTTTGGTTTGCTGTCACTTATGACAGCATGATATTTACTGTAATTTATTGTTACTGTTGCTGCTTGCTGCTATTCCAGTGGCCACTGGCTATTCATGACAAAGTTTGAGAAGCTGGGAAGTTCATGTGGGGTTGTTTTTTTTCCTAAACTGTTTTTTTGTAACAGATGGGGTCCTGTTTGTTCCCCAACATCTGTTATTCTCGTTCCAAAGTGCCAGTGGCCCTAGGGGAAACTGAGGGGCTGCACGTGACCGTGCTCACACACCGCCTGGATGGGGAAGAGCCGAAGGGAAGGAGTCAGCAAATGGTGCTGGGTGAGAAGTCTTTGCTCTCAGTGGAGCGTGGGGAGGGAGGGAAGGAAGGAAAATCCAAATCAGTATTTATAGACATCAAAATCCAGCACTAAGCATTTTGCAGGGAGAAGGAAAACAAATATTAGGTTAGCCAAGTGAGTGTCAGTCACCACGCTCACCAAGGAGTGTGCAAACTCCTGCGGACCCTCTGCCTCTCTGCCTGCCCAGCACCAAGCTACACGTGAATGGTGCCAACTTCAGAAACAACTAGTGTTATTTTAGGGCTTACTTTCTCTAATCTTACTGAATCCGAACTCCAAATCCATTTCTTGAGAGCCATCCTCAAAACAAATACTGAGGCGATACCAATCAGCTTGTGACTAGATGTGAAAATAGAGCTGTCTCAGCACGGAGTCCCACAGACAGGGCACAGATTTTCGCTGTCTCCACCTCCCACTTGCAGCACAAGTACAGTTTTCATGCCTCTGTCAGAAGTGCCAACCTGGGGAGGTTGCAATGAGCAAGCAAGGAGAGGAGTGATGAATTTACTTGACAACACGCACTGCTGATGATAAATCTCTAAAGAATTTGATCCATAAAGGTTTAGTTCTCTGCAGTCCATGTTAGAGTGGCTGTTCTTGGGGTCTCCAGCAGCATGTGGTCTGTGTTTTGGCTCAGTTGCATTTCTGCTTTGCAAAGGAAAATCCCCACTGCACAGAACAGACAAAATGAGCTCAGCTGCATGTGGAAATGGGTCTGGAACTGCGTTCAGAGGCAGTGATTTATATATAAATTATAAAGTGTGTCAATTCCAGACACCCATTTATATGGAGTTTGTCAATCCAGCTCTGGAACGTGTACCGCCTGCAGAAACCATCCGGAAAGCCTAAGAGGCTGCTCTAAACCCCAACGTGTGAAAGGCCCCAAACCAGGATTTAATGGATTAGTAAGGCTGAAAAGGACCATCACAGTCATCTGGTTTTGTTTCCTACGTAACACAGCTGAAGAACTTCACCCACTCATTTCAGCATCAAAGCCATAACTTCTGCTGCAGCTCTTGCATAGCTTTAGAAAGACACTCACTCTTGATTTAGAGACTGAAAGTAATGCTCAATCCACCACATTCCTAAGCCAAATGTTCCAGCCATTAACTACTCTTGCTATTAAAAAGGTACACATCCAGGCTAATTTTATCTAGCACCAGCTTCATAGTCAGATCCTGCTACATCCTTCCTTGCTGTCCTAAAGAGCAGGTTACAGTCAGGTTGAAGTTGTGTGGACTATCCTACAAACCACTGCAAGCTTTTTTGGATAGTCTTGGAAATGTGTCACCTGAGAAGATTTAGGACAAGTTCATACAAAATATAATTTGCAAGAAGTTAACCAGAATAAATCCCTCTCTTCTTCTGTCAAAGAACTTCTCCGCATTTTTTGTGTGTGTGTATCTGCGTTTTAACTTGCTTTGTGATGACTCTGAGATGATATGGACGATGAGATACACGTAAATATGTGTCATCACACAGAGCTCTTCCCCAGCACATTAGTAGAGGCATGTAATTCTGTGCATCAAAGCAGTAGTCTGTGTCACATCCAGCACAGGCACTGAACAATGTCCCTTTAGAAAGGGCAGAGGGTGAGAGTAGCTTTATGACACTATTGATTTATTCTGTGCCTGCAGTTAAAAACTATACCCAGACAGACAATAAAAATAACTGCTCTAACCATATAACAGCTTCCTGCTACTAAAATGGATTTTACACTTAAAGTCATGGAGGGCTTTTCTTTTTTTTTCTCTAAGTCTCAATTATGACTTTTTTTCTGAATAAATGGAAATGAGAAATTGTCAGAACTAATTTAGTCCTGATGTTTTGCTTTTTTCTTCTCTCCTCAGTGTCTAAAAAGACCAGGATTATTTTCCTGTTGCAAAGTTTTTGTTTGCAAGTGCACTAGTAAGCACAATAACCTGGTATAAAGCAGACCAGATAATTTGGGGCACAACTCTCACATGAAGAAATAAGCAGGGGGTGTGGTAATCTGGAATGGATGTACCACCTTAAATAAAACTGATTATGGTCTTTGTGGTCAGCTGGAAGAGATGGGGTTGAGGTCTTGACCTTAGATTTGAATGTTAAAATAATATTTAGAGCAACGGGATTTTCCCCTGGAAAATCTGTTTTCACTCAAAAGACCCCATAGATTCCCAGGCTGAGATTTAGGCAAACTGCGAGTGTTTTTGCTACACTGGAACTGGTGTCCCAAGCAAGTTTCCAGCAGGCTTCCATGGTAATGAGCAATTCCCCCAGATAATAGGGAAGGAATCTTAAAAATGGAAGACCTGGACCGTGTGGGCATGAACGGATCAATGAAATGTTTTAAGACCACATAACTCTTCCCTGAGGTCTTTACCAAAACCTCTGAAACTGCTGAAAAAATTGGAAATGGTAGGGCAGTGGGCTCATGAGTTGGCACCAGTGGCAGCTGGAGAGGTCCTGTCTTTCAGGACCTATATTAGCAGAGAGTTTTGGACAGAAATGCAGTGATTCAGAGCAGGGAAATTATTGATCTGAAACTTGGGCTTTTCTTCAGATTTGTCAGCAGGATCAGTTCTCTGCTCCAGTTCATCAGTTCACACAGCAGCACCTACAGGCACAAAACATGGATAATGAGCTGATACAAATGAAAGCTCAGAAGAGAAGGGAAAATCCCAAACTATATCTGAGGCAGTGTGAGACAGGATGAGGCAGTGAGGTAGAGCAAGGAGTGATGTACTTCACAGCCTGTTTCTCTACAGAATGGAGACGAGCAGCCTGCCTGTATGAGGTCAGACAGCATAAGGAAGAGTACACTGGGCTGGAAAAATAATGTTCAGAAAAAGGAAAAGGAGGAGGAATCTGCTGTTTAAGTGTCATTCCCTTTCCATAGGTTTTATGATTTGGGAGATGCTGCCTGAATGACACATAATGTGAGACATTGTAATGCGATCTCCTGTCCCTGGAGATGCTCTCAGAAATTAGATGATTCCATCAGCATGGCTTTTACAAAAGTGAGCAAACATTGTAATAAATGAACTCAAAGAGTGAGAAAATCAAGATTAGACTCTTCATATCTGGCTGGGGGATTTTTCCCACTTATTTATGCTCTGTGATAAAGCTTAGATACATTTAATTAACTTGCCTTAAAATTGACTCAGTGAATATGTTTGCAAGATACATTTATGTTTTAATCTGTAAAACATACAAATAGGAATGTTTACACAAAAAACAACCCCTGTGGAAATCATATACATCCACCCCAGGGAAAGAAGATGGAAGACTTTTTTCACCTTTGTTTTCACGTGTGGTTCTGGCAGGGGAAACCCCAATTTCAATTCTTGAAGTGGGTGTTGTTGTCTGCTGAAATGCTCAGTTGGATGTGACACTGGAAACAAGGATCTTCTCTGGTTTCTCTGAATTTCATGTAATGGTCAGCAGACAATATGTAAGACAGAAGTTAAAATTTTCCTTTCAATTACAGGGCTAATTGTTGATCCTCATTGTATCTTCAGCTCCTCTGGACAAACCAGGATCTGGCCCTTACATGCTCACCTACAGCTCCGCCCTCACACGGGATTTGCTGCACAGTTTCAAGAGTACAATTTCCCAGGGAATCATTCCTCTCTGTTCCTGACTTCCTCACTTCCATGTTTAGCACTTTTAGGGAGAATGATTATTTTATATCCTTTCCCAGCTCCTGCTTTCCATCTCCCTCCATGCCTGCATGGTCCAAGAGCATCTCAGACAGAACCCAGCTCTAGATGGGGGTTCATGGCCCATCGCAGCAAGTTGCACCAGAGCTTTGCCAGCTTGGAGTGAAATCTTGACCTCCCTGGCTGGGAATCTTAACTGGGAGAAGAATTTCTCTCTGAAAGTCCCAACAGCTCTGCAATGTTGGAAAAAATCCTTATGGGGGAGTGATCCCTTCTGGTGCTTTTCAGAGCCTGCTCTTCAGAGTAGCAGATATATTTATATTGGAGGTGGGTTGCTAAGTACTGTAACTACTACACAGGAGCTAGGCACAACAAACCAGCTCCCCAGGTTTGATGCTGTGCTTGAGCACTGCTACATGGGTGTAGATGGCTGCACAGCTCCATAATTGTGACAAAACATAAATCCTGAGGAGGGAATTATGTAAGGTAGCTGTGGCACCTGGGGGGTTGTGCTGTGAAGATGCTCTGCAGGAGCTGATCTTTCCAAGAAGTAATGAAGAGACTGATGAGCTTTATCAGGAAGGGAAATATTATTGAAGTACAGGTCAGAATACAGGGTGTGTATTTGGTGACACAGTAGATAATGGGACATGAAATGGCCTGACTCAAAGGGGAAAAGGCCTTGTCTTACCTGGTGTGGCCCCATGTGGTAGATTTACTACACTTATGCAATGTGAGCACTCCAGAAACTTGTGCCAGCATCAAATCCTTGAATTTGCATGGTTCTGGGACTTGATGCTACATCCAGGAGGTTGTTTCAGCATAGCTTCCTGGAGGATGAAGAGAATGTATTCTGCCTCCCCCATCCCCCCTACAACACCAGTGAAAGAGGAGCAGAGGTTCTGATGTGCTGCATCGTTCTGCACTTCTGGCTGAAAGTTTCATTTGGGAAAGAAACAGGCTAAAGAGAACAAACAGGAGGTAAACCTGGGAGATCTGAGTGGCTGTGACTGTTTGCAGCTTAGTGAGCTGATCTTCGAGAAGTACTCTGTTCACTAGCTGGATGCCAATTGCCAAGCGATGCTATCAGTTGATTAAAACACAGCCTGCCAGCTTCCTGCTTGATAAAACTAAGTACAATCTGATTGGGAATTCTCAAATCCATTACAGAATGGCTGGTCCATCACTTAAATCAGCGTACACCGCTTGCCCATGAATCATCAGCATACTTTGGTGATATATTTGCAGCAGCTCAACCCTGACAAAAAAACCTGACAGCTCGTCAAAAATGGTCCCTGAGTGCCGGATTCTGGGGGGTGGGAAATGGCAGGAGCTTCGGACCATGAGGGCTTCCTGTTGTTCCCTGCTCAGCTGGGTGAAGGTCATTTCCTCTCCTCTCTCACACAGAAGAAGTTGAACCCTCAACCCTTCAAGGTATGTCTGTGAGCTCCTAGAAACAACAACCAGCCCCTACAAGGAGCCCTCTCCTGCATGGCCACACTGACAAAGCAGGATCACTCCTCAAATAAAGAGTGCTGGTCCCTACACTTGCCTCCCTGGAGGTAAATAAGACAGTCCCAGGCTACAGAGCAAAAAAATGCCATGAACTGTTACAAATCAGTCTTACACTTTATTTCTTCTGCAAGCTGTAACACAACAACAGCGAAAAAAAAAAAGGCAATAAAAAAACCAAACCCAGGGCTGCAGAGCCAGGCCAGCATTCCTGCAGAGGAAGGAAGGGGGCATGCTGCCAACCCATTAAGGATAATCCACTAGCGGGTTGGGGTGTTTAAAAAAAGCCCTCTTTTGTTGGCTCTGTGGAGGGCTTTTTATCTGCTGAGTTGGAGGTGGGTGCCCAGCTCAGTGTTTGCACATCAGCTGCAATGTATCCTTGATCATCCCAATGTGATAGATGGAAGTGTTATGTGAGGAATTGCTGAGGGACACTTGCTAGCTAAATAACAACACTGAAATACCAGAAGAATAAGTCAACCCCAGCAGAAGCACAAAGTCTTCATTCCTTAACAGAAACAAGCACTTAGGAGGGGAACAAAATGATGCAAAATCTAAAGAAAGCGAGCAAATGCAATAAAATTTGGAGGCCATTTATTACTTATCAGCTAAGCAGCAGATTATAATGAAATAGTGAAGCCTGAAAGATAAGTCCTAATCATAGGAATTCTCAGATAATGCCTCGATAGCCAATGTTATCCTCCAACTCCACCACTCCCCATCCATGTCCTTTCACCTCCTCTCTCTATGTCCCTTCTTTGATTCTCCTTCCCCTTCTTTTTTTTTTTTTTTGTTATAATTAAACATTGCAAGACCTACTCAAGAAACATATGGATAATACAACACATGTCAAATGCCAATACAAATCCTTATCTGATGTAAAGTCAGTGTAACTCCATCTCTGGTCTCAACACATTTTATTTACAAGAAAATGCACAAGCAGGCGACAAATATCTATTGTTTGCACAGTTTCAAAAACATAAACCTTAACATAAGGGGTTGTTTGTGCCGCCCCTTAAACTGCTGAGAGTCATGGAAGTCTCTCCAGAAGTGAGACTGACTTGGAATAGGTGTAGTAAAGCAGAGATTCACAGACACAGTTTCTTCATTTAAACTAGCACAAGGTGAGAGGACAAAGAGGCTCCCAAAATTCTGTCCCTGTGGTTCAAATTTGAATACATGTTTTCAAAGCTGGCCAAGCAAATGAAATTAAATCTCATGTAATTAAGTTCCAGTAATTTGAGCAGAAAGCAGTCCTGGGAAAGTTAGCAGGTTGAAAACGTTATGGCGAAGCAGATATACTGAAATTGTTGTGCCATTCCTATCACATCAGATGTCCACAAAGAGGAAATTTAGGGTAAGTCAAGAGTCTCCAGTCTCTGGCATGCAGACCCCAGAGGTCCATGGGCTAAACCACACAAGCAGCCAGTGGGGTGGTGAGTTCCCACCTGAAGATCTCTTCAAGTTTTCTGTGCAAGACCGTGACACTGCCCCAAAGTCTCCATCCTCAGGGGTGCTGCTGCCTTCTTCTTGAATTCATGTGGCATTGCTCTCTGTTCCTTACACCCACCAGAAGTCCTGGCTTACCTCCTGCTGCTGCAGAAACTTTTGGCCTCCTCATGGTGCAGATTTATAAGCAGTGTGATCTCCTCTGCATCCAGGCATCACCACTCCGGGTCTTCTGGGAGACTAAGGTTGGAAATTGGAAAAGGGATCACAAAAAGTGATAAAAGTAGAAGAAAAAAGATCAGCAGCAAGGTGGAACAGCTAGAGAAGACCGGTCAGTTAATAAACAGAAAGAATAATGAACCAGGAGAAGCCTTGGTGGAAGAAAGAGGAGCAGAGGTCACAAGAGCTGCCAGTCAACAGCAAAAAGGGTGTCAATAAAGCAGCTGACCCTCTCTATAGCTCGAGCTCCACTCCAGGCTGGCATGGGAGCTCTGGGCAGTCTGACATCCTTCCTTTTGCAAAGCAGGATTACATACACCCCAAAGGACTTTGTGGTGGTGTGGCTGCCCCTTGGATCAGGCCTGAGTGTCCCACCAAGCCCTGCTTGCTTGCTGAGAGAGGTCCCCACTGGCTCTCCTCTGGAAGGAATGTGCGCACTGAAGCTGTTCTGCAGCTGGACCAGCGCCCAACAAATGGAGGGGGAATACTGCAAAACCACCCCAAATGGAGACACAAGTGCAGGCAGAGCTGAAGCATAACCCCAGAGAAACAAGGCTACTGTCAGTTGCCTTAAATTCACTCAGTATACCTATGGGAAAACTGTAGGGGATTTAGAACATAAAAATAGTGAAAACAATCAGAATTTGTTGTAAAATGCTGCTGTTTTACTAGGTCACATTGTACCTTCAACATTTCCACGCACTTCAGCTAATATCAGTTGGATCTGTACATGGTGAACAGTGAAACACACAGTTTGCCCAATGATGACTGAATTACTCAGGAGGAACTGCAATTGATAAGACAAGGATTTATGGACCTATTGTTTTCTAGGTTCTCATAAATAATCCTAATTGGTGTTAATCATCCACCTTCTGCTTAGTGTTATCACCAGGCAAAGTACACTTCCTAAAGAAGCTATTTAGGGGCATAATCCTTCTGAAAGGCAAGACAGCTATTGACTTCCACAGGACCTGGATTGAGGTGCTCAACCAGAGGAAAGAGACTCTGGAATAGGAGCAAAAACACATCACAGTGTCTCTCCTTGTTTGCATCAAAAAGTTCCTTTTCAATAAACTCACAGTATATTCAGTGTGTTATAGTAATCCCTTCCATGTGGGCTTCGTGCAAGGACTCTCCGGCCTTTCTACCAGCTCGAAAAGGCATCACAGAGGATGTAAATTTGCTGATGATCTTTACTGTCAGATAGCAGCTCCTGCCCGTGTCCCCTTGTGATGGGTTGGCTCGTGTCATATCTGAGGAAGGATGCTTCGGAAGAGCAGACACCTGCACCAGGACTTAGTGTCTTTCTGTCTCTGATTTTATTGTTATCCCTGAAAAAGTACTTTGATCTCTTGGTGCTTCACCATTTGTCACACACCGCGCGCTTGTCATGAGGGGACTGTAGAACTCGAGACCTCCTTGCTTTTGCTGGTTATAGGTGTAAGGTTTGGTGGGCTCAGTTTTAGCATACAGATGAGCCTGCTTGACCTTAACAGGTCTGCACTTTAAATAACGCTTAAATAGCATTCTAGAGGGTACAGTCACACGCTGCTTGCTTACCGAAACTACAAGGAAACCAGACAGCTTTTCAATTTGTGTATCAAAGGGAAGGAGATTTACACATAAAAGGGTGAATTATTTTGATTTGTAGTTTTCGAGCCGCTATACATTCTCTGACATAAATGCTCCCTTGTCTCTGGTTTCTGATAGTTCATATCAGGTTCAGTGGCCTAGATTTTCGAAAGTGGTAATTTTGGAGGCCAGTATTTCCCAGAGCCAACTCAAGGTGCCCTAAAGAGACCAGATATTGTTAAGATATTGCCTGTCTTTGGAAAATTTGGGTCATTTTAGCACCTATCAAACTTGATACCCCAAAGTGACAGCATGTAAAATCATCAGGGGTGGGTTTGCCAGGGTAATGAAGTCCTTTCCCCCACCACACTATCCCTTCCACTGCACTGTTCACACACTTCAGACCTCCATCACTGTTGAAGGTTCCTGCAGAGTCAACATCACCAGTCCTTTTTGACATTCCCAACCACCGAACATCCTACATAACCTATAAAAAGAGCTCATTTCCTCAGCTATTTCATCTTTTAAGTAGCTATGAGAGGAAAGTCTCCTAAGGCCGGGGTCTGGATAGCCAAAATCTAGCTATATGGTATTTGAGGGAGAGGAGGGGAGAAACCCTATCCCATTATCTGCATTATCCCGTTACCCTTGGATGTCTTCCATGTACTTGGAAGAACAATGCCCCATTCTTGAGGCTTCACATTGCAGCCACTGCCTTTTTGGCAGAAGAAGGGTGGAAGTGGCTCCCTTCAAAGTCAATCAATGTGACACCTTTAATCAATCTAGAAGGTCACCACCGTACTTCCATCAAAAAGAGTTGGGTACAATTCTCGCTGAGTCCTAATTGTTTGTGGGGGACTCAGGTTGCAGTGGGTGTTGGAAAGAGTCTTTTCTGGTCCTGACCTCAGCACATCTCCTATTCCTAGGCTCTTTGTAGGAGTTTATGATCAAATAAGAATTATACCCAGGACTGGGTATACAATGATGCAGAAGTATGTATAATGAAACCCCAAAATACACAGAACTGACTCAGTTTTGTGTTTCTTTATGGCTGTGAACACCATCCAGTTTTGCTGAAAGGTTCAGAAAGCTCAGGGAGCTTTGTGTGAAGGCACGTCACATTTTGAGCAAGCTTACAATGATTCTGAGTTTCACATCACAATCATCTTTGAAATGTCATTGTTCATCTGGGATGTCTGTGAGTGGTCACAAAACAGAAATCTATTGCATTTCAAGGAACTGTGAATAGGAGGGAGGATCAGAGACAGGCCTGGGTCAAAACCACTCAAACTTGAAGTCAGGACCCCTTACATTAACAAACCCATCAATACAAAAACACTGAATCTGTTAAGCCAGAAAATTATTCCCCCAAGTTGGAGTCATTTCATTACCACTCTGGCACAACTGGAGCGGGATCCAAAGCCCAGTAAAGTCAAGGGTAGAGTTTCCATTGATTTCTGAGGAGTCTGGATCGGATCCTAGATCACATTGTCACACTGCAGCAAAACCCAGCCGTGTTGCAGTGCACCCACCTGCTCTCTAAGGTCTCAGCTCTTGCCGTTCAAACCCACTGCAGGCACAATGTAGGTTATTCCAGCATTTACTCGGTGCAATGCTAAACAAACACTGGTTTATCAAAATCAGCAATACTGCTTCTTGTTAGTAAATTAGGCCAACTAATGAAGACTTTTTCTTAAGAGGATTTGTCTGCTTATATCAAAACCAAATGTCAAAATCCTTATTCTATCAATCAGACCAGTGCCCTCCTGCACCGGCTGTGGACTAGGGCTGGCTAAAGACACACAGAAAAAGTCATCAAAGACCTTAAAATATCTTTTAATGAGGTACTCAGGCTTCTTTTGCAACGATTCAACAAAATCTGGCTAGGTAAGGGATCAGCAGCTTTTGTGTACACAAGCAAGACTGGAAGAAAGAAAGCAAAGAGAAAGGCAGGCAAGAAGGGAGGAAGGAAGAAAGCAGGGAAGGAAGACCCCGTGTTTCATTTGCTAATACTTCATGTTGACAAGTCGCAAAAACACAAAAACCTTTTTAACCTCTTGCCTCCTTTCGACAAAATCATCCACCTACAAATTAAAATCACCTCCAGACATTGCTGAAATTATTTTCTTGGGCAGTTCTGTGACGTAAAATGGAAATTATTTTAAAAATAAGACATAGAGATTTTTTTTTTCTTTCTCTGCAAATCAAAACTAGAAGTCTATATCTGAGAGGAATTTCTGGGAAGAACAAATAATCCTCCGGAGCTGGTACTAGAGTAGGTGCCCTAAACAAACCTACAGAAGGAGCATAATGAGGCAATGATTTATTGCGTGCTGTGCAACTCTCACTGCTGTGCAGCGTGTTGTAAGAACCAGCAAAAAGGAGAGGCAGTAATCATACAGCCTCCTCCTCCTCCTCCTGCTCATGTGTTTCTGGATATTACCTGCTCTGGGTATGAGTGTGACACCGAGACGGGGCTGCAGCCTCCCTGAGCTGCAGGATTGGCAAATGATCTTTGTGCTGCACCATTTTCGTCTTGAATTTAAAGAACCATCTCCCACTACCTACAAGGAAATCAAAAATCTGTCTTTGGATATTCTGAAACTTTGCACAAATATAAAATGCCATTTGTGCCACATGTATTCTTGCTCTGTGTGTATAAAAAAGGATTTTCAAGAGTATTTCCATCAGTAGGTGGAATCCTGGATCTTCCAGAATCAGTGGTAAAACTTGCCTTGGCTGCAGAAGGGGCAGCTTTTCACCACACAGAGAACAAATTCTGCCCCAAGAAATATTTTCAAGAAAATCTTGGTCCTAAAGAATTGCAATCAATCAAATGAGGAGCAGAAACATGCAAAGTAACCAGCACTGCACCAATCAATACAAATCAACATAAACCTGACTCTATCTGGGTGGTATTTGCAACTAACTGGGCTTTTTTTTTTTTTTTTCCATTTAAAATTCATTTGGATTCTTGTAATCACTGGTGGGTTTCTTGCACTTCTGCCCATATTCCTCCCGATTTCTCCAATTTAAGAATACAAAAAATTCTCCCCAACTAAGAATTAGTCTTCAAATGTGTTTGGCGAGATATTTATAATAAATAAACACGGAAAAAATTACCTGCAGACTACTTGTGCTCAACTTCCCCCCTCCCCACCCCCGCCCCAAAAGGCTAAATCAGTGAAATAAATTAATTGCTATGAATTATTCAGCTCTACCTGTGGCAATG
Organism: Empidonax traillii; assembly: GCF_003031625.1. NCBI lineage: Eukaryota > Metazoa > Chordata > Aves > Passeriformes > Tyrannidae > Empidonax > Empidonax traillii. The sequence continues at coordinate 243,021 of NW_020955606.1, read as the reverse complement.
AAAAATAGCAAGAGCATTAGGATTCTTCTTTGTGTACTAAGCCTCTAATTTATAGAGAATGCATATTAATAAAACACAGGATATTCATCAATATTCAAGTCACTGGCTGCCTGACTATTTAATCTAAAATTACCAGCCAGCTCAAAACTCTTACTAGTTAATCATGCAATCTAAGCCATTCTGATATTGATGGTTAACATTAATTGCCCAACTGCCATTTATAAAAACCTCTCCTACATCTTCCCTTTGCCCAGAAGACAACCCTTTGACACGTCTAACTTTTCAGGCAGGCTGGAGTAGGTCAGCTCATCCAGGCTGTTGTTCAGCCCAAAACGTTGGTTTGCTTGTTTCCTGCGAAAGGGATGTTGCCTCCTGTTGTGGTTTTGCATTTTGAACGTGATCAGTGAAAACTATTCTTCGTCATAAAAATCTTTGGTACGTTTCTCTCCTTCTGCTGATGCTCTGCAGGAGGGGATGGCTGGCAAAGAGCACTGATACCTTCAGACACTGCCAATTTATGCTGCATGACCTGCTCTGCACATTTCAAGGTGCAACAGAAGAACTCGGGGAATATTTCCATGTGATAAAACTTGGCCAAAATTTAGACTCAAACTCCCAAAGTTTATCACACCACTAAGAGGTGCTGATGAAGGGGATGGCAGTGACAGCTTCCTAAAGCAATGCACCTGAGCTATTCTTGACACTTTATAATCTTTCTTCAGTCTTTTTATTAACTTAATCAGATTAAATTTAAAAAAAAAAAAAAAAAAGGCAGACCCCCCCTGCCCAAACAAATGGAAACCTTTCAGGTATTCTAACAAAACATCACAGTCCTGGAAGTTATCTGTAAATCAACAAATCTGCACAGAACACACTGTCCTCACTGGAGCAGAAACTTCAAACTACAAACATATAGAGAGAGCCATATAAATTCTACTGCATAATTTAAAAGGGATTTTTAAAAACAACATTCTTAACTGCTTTCAAATTATTCTACCCTTGTGCCATTTAAGCTGAAATTTAATTATCAAAGAAAAAATTCGCAAAAAATGCGGGAGTATTTTGAGTAAAGAATATCCTTCTCTCTGTATTCAGTAGCTCTACAGACTGAGAGAAATTTTCTGAATTTTATGATTTTGCCCCTCTTGAATCCAGGAACTACCACCAGATCAGTAATTGTATCTTCCCTTTATCTGAGGGCTGCTGGAGAGTGATGACTGGTCAGCCAGGGCACGTGGTGTTGTTCCTACTCCCCAACTGCTCCGGCACAAAATCACCCTCCTGGCCTTGAGGCTTATGTAAGGGGCCCCATCCATCACAGCCATGTCAATAAGAACTTGAACCTGGGTGTTTGCAGAAGGCAAACACTCGGAGTGCAACAGCGCTCTATCCCAATTCATTTCAAAATTCCAGTAAATATTTGTGAACGATGTTTTGTAGCGTTCGTGCGGGTCCCACCGGCGATTTGAACGCGGCTCCGACACACACGGAGGCTCCCGGTGAATCCTGAGCTGCCGAGAGGTAACAACATGCTGACAGCGAGGAGAAAATGATGACTGCAGAGTGAAACACAGCCTGAGAACAAGCAAAAAACTAAATAAACTCTCAGCATACCTCGGTAACTCCTTGTGGCATAAAAAGTGGCTCGGGCCTTGTCTGAACTGGGCTTCTACCTAAGCTGGAAAACCATGTTTAAATTAAATTTAAAGAACCATTCTTCTTAAAAGCACTTCTACAATGCTTTGGCTGGACAGTGTGTTTTTCTAACCAATGTTTACATAGTTTGACCCATTTTCACTGCTTTGCTTTAACTGAAACTATTAATTAAGCTATTTAAAAATTAAATTGAGTATATGCCTGCTTTGGACTGGATTTCAGGCTTCATTTAATTGTTGGTTCTTGTGCTGAGTTTGGCTGTGAGGGTGTGTGAATCTGTCTCCATTTGGAAATGAACCCAAAATTACCAATATATTTCACAGAGGCTACGAGATTGAGTAAAATGCTAAAGACATGCCCTGCTTTAATTGTTTTAATTGTTTGGAATATATCCCCATGATATTAAAAATTACATCTGCAACAAACATGGTGACATGAGTCTGGCGTAGCTCACTGTAGAAAATGGTCTGCAACTTTAAGTGGCTGAGCTGGTGTTAGAGGCATAAACCAAAGTCTGATTTTGTGAGCACAAAACCAGTCACACATTGCATTTCTTGTGATTTATATGCCATAATCATGCTGGATTTTCAAGTGGAAAAGGTGTCTAGAAATTACTGAAAAGGGGTCATCTCTATTTTTCTATTTGCATCTATATAATTCAGGGCTTTCTCTCATAGGGGGGCCCAATGTGCATACTGAAGTCTGATTTCAATTTTCCCATTGAATGGCTTTTCTGTACAGAAATCCCATGAAGACACACTGATCCTTTAAACTTCAGTGTTGATGCTGAAATTATGCTGTGTGTCAGAATTACATCAAACAACTGCACTTATTTCCACCAGAAAATTTTGATTATTTCACTCTCATTTACATTACATTTTTTCCCCACTGTAATGCTGACTTGGAAATTCCCTTAGGACTGGACACCTCCAAGTAGACTTTTTCAGTAGAAAGCAAGCTTTCATTATATTTCATAATTTTTTTCTCCTTGATTTGAATGTTATAATTGGATTGGAGAGATATTTGTTGCGAACTTCATGTTTTGCCAAGCTCCACGAGCGGCATCTTTTAATTTCTCTCGTTTCAATGAACCTTTTGACTTGATAAAAGTGGCTCTAAGGTATTTTTACAAAAGAGGCCAACAGAGCCAGCTCGTTTTAAACCCCTCTCTTTAAAGTATCTCATTTCCTTATTATTTCCTAATAGAGGCACTATCCTGCAATGTCATAAAGAATGCTGCAGTTGACTTCAGTGGGATCAGGATCACTCCCTACTGTAATTAGTTCTATATTTCAAAATATTAGAGGTCATTTAATTCTTTTTTTTTTTTTTAATCCGAGAAAAGAAAACATTTGGAAAAAAAAAAAAAAAGCGCCTTTCAAGTGTGACTGTCAGTAGAATACTAAAAATACGTTGCAGGCATTCCAGTTGCTACAATTTATGTTTCTAATGAAATTTTCCCCTTCTCATTTACTGCAAATTTTTAATGTAAGCTTTTACAGCCATTGACTCAGTATCTTTAATCTTCCACCAATATTAGATAGAAATGGAACTAACTAGGGAAAATCTATCTGGTTATAAAGCACAGTGTCTATAAAGTTGTTCAGTTCATCCAAAACTGCCTTTTTTTTTTTTTTTTTTTTTCCCAGCGGGTTGGATAGGATAAAATTGTATTTTGAAATACTGTTAATACTATTCAGAGATTAATACACTTGTAATTAATAGTAAGTTTAAAATATTATAACGTCTCTGGAGAAATCAAAGGATCCAGTGCCAATCACCCTGACTACAAGCACCGGGCAAGATCCCACAGTGACAAGTTCTGATGCTTTTAATTGCGTTCAGCAGCAGAACCTACTCTCTGAGACCAGGAGGCGAAATTCAGCCCCAGCCTGAACCAGAGAGGGAGCACATAATTTCCAGCTACTCATTTAGATGGGATCTGTCAGGGTTTGCATGAGCAAAGGCCTGGGAGCCAGTCTCACAGGGAGAAAACAGCCGAGCACCCACACCCCGGGTCACGGCCTCTCCGTCCTTCCCTTTGCCGAGGGCTCCCCGCAGGCGCCGCCGGCACCGCAGTCGCTGTTTTGCAAAGAGGGCTGTGCTGGTTCACCAGGAGCTGTTGGGCTCCATCCCCTGCCCCAGGCTTCTCTCCCCAGCCCCATAACCACCCTGGAGCAGACACCCTTTGTCCACACGGTCTATTTATAAAACCCCACTTCCAAAAACATGTTTCGGCTGGTGCAGGTCAACTCCACAGCACCAATTATGGCAGCCAAGCTGCACGGCAGGAAGGTGCAGCACCCCAAAGAAATGGTCCAGGGCCAGTAACAACTTGACCTCAAGGAGCTCTAGCAGAGCAGCACGTCTGACCGTGCCTTTTGAGCAGGGGAAAAACATGCTTTTCCCTCATGACCGTCATGTCAATGCTAAAAATACAAAGCACTTCAACCCTGCGAAGAACTCAACTGTACCCCATGGGCAGTCCCTTTAAAATCCATGGGTCCGTAAGTAAGAATGAAATCCCGCACCCACTGAAGTGAATGGAAAAACTCCCCTGCCCTGCAGGGTGCCAGGAGTTGCTTCCCAGGGCAGGAAAGTTAAGGACATGTGCAAGACGCTGGCAGGACAAGAGACCTATTTTTGGATGCTGTCTATTCCGAGTATTTCTACCAATCCCGTTAACACTGTCCCAGAACACGTGGGAGTCATTCATGCATTTACTAATCATGAAATGAGAAATGAAGGTTGCCCAAACTCCCTGATGAAGAACAGGGGCAAAGGGGGGGGTCCATCTGTTTGGGGGCTGCTCCTGCATATGGAGCCCGGCTGGGACATGGGTACACCACACAGCCTGGAGCAGCAGGGCGTGGGGATGCAGACCCCGAGACACCTCCTCTGCCTGTTCCATGCCCATTTATTTACCCTTTCCACATGCTCTGCACAGCCACTAACAGAAGGGCCCCCACCAAACACTTGCCTGGGTTTCTGCAGCTGCCATGCATGGACAGGCATTCCCACATCCTCGTGGGAAAGCAGCTTGCATCGCTGCAGCCCATTGCTGCTGAGACCTGACTGGTGTGCTTCCCACCCTGCTCACTTCTCATCACGCACAATTTCATGGCTGGGATGCAGAAGGTCCTGCCAGGAAAAGACTGGTTAGTTCACACACTCCCAGGGCTTTATCCAGCAGCATATGCCAGCCTCTGGACAAAGAGCTCTCTGCTGTTTCCTACAATGGATTAAAGTGTTTCCTCTGCACTGGCCAGTGTGGTCTAGAGCAGTGGGGAGGTGAGCAGCCTGCATGCCCATGGACATGACTTGGCACACAAAGCACCCCAGACATGCACAGCCATCCTCATCACCTGCTCTGGGCACAGGGGAGATTTAGGAGCTATGTGCACGTGTACCTTTTCTCCTCCATCTCATCTATATCTGGCACAGGGAAGGAGTGTGATCTTCTGACAGTGTGAGAAAAAGTCTCTATTTATTCTGTCTGGAAGGGTGTTGCGTGCAGTGAAAGCATCTCAGCTCACGTGCGTGCTCTGAGGAGACATCACTTGGGGTGCTGACAGATGAGCCCTGGTGTGTCTCCCCTGACCACAGGGGGTTACCCACCAAGCACAGCCAGCAGGAGGAGGCAAGTCTTCAAATCCACCATGCCCATGTCCAGCACCCTAATACTGCCCCTGAACAGCTGGAGCCAAATTTTGGCAGGCTGGAGGTGTGGGCACAAGCTCCCTTCTGCTGATTCGGCTGAGCCTGGGGCCCCTCAGGGCCGGCAGCACCGGGGGCACTTCTGTCAGCACTCTGCGGAAACAAGTTAATTGACATATGCTAACACACTGTTAAACATAACACAGTTGTGTTTAAAAATATACTAGCTAGTTGGATCAAAATGCATTTTTAAACATGCATGCTTTTTTTTTTTTTTTCCCCCCAAAAAAGGAAGAGGTTTTGGTTAACATGTGCTAGCAACAACATTTTTGAACATGGCTGAGATGCAGGAGATATGAGAGCTAGAGCAAGTATCCTTTGGCTGAGTGCAGTCTGCAGGGAAAGTTGACTTAAAAAACAGGTTTTCCCTGATAATGTTAATTTGTTTACATTGTCCAGTTCACAGGATTTCAACAGGAACATGCAGCAAAATGTTTATGCACAGCATAATACCCATGTAATCCATCCGCAGCGTTTGTAAATTCGGCCCTAAGGCACCACCGCAATAAACACCATCATCGTGTAATACGATAATAACAACTCCCCAAAAGCATTACAACTCTTCCTGTCAATACAGGTATCTCTTTAATGACATGTTAAAACTGAAAGTAGAACTAAAACCAAGATGCAGTTTTGTGTCTTTAGCTATAGTTGTAATATACATCCAGGCAGAGGACTCCTCCCTCCGAGGCCAGTTTCTGACTCTGTCCACTTTTGTTTTCTTTCTGTAAATTTCTACTGCTGGAAAACACGCAAACCTCTCCTCTTTGCATGCTCTCCAGTTGCTGGCTGGTCCTCCAGCACTCTTAAGCCCAAGGATTCTATAAAGTAAAAGCTGCAATAGCTTTTAACTTCTAGTTTGAAACCAGGATCCTCAGCCATACGATCATTTCCACTGAAGCTGTTCACACCATCACTGGCCAGCGAGTGTGCTTTTGGCTGGTGGATGAAATAGCAAGTGCAAGAGAGCACTAAAAAGACAAAAGACTTTCTTTCCATGCAAATGTATTGTGGGACAGCAAATGGAAAATGGAATAGCAAAATCTAGGTCAGTGAAAAGCTTATGGTATGAAGAGACAATAAGCAGAATTGCCTCTAAATATAACAAATACTTACTCAGGTTTTTACCAAAAGCATTGAGGGTTCTTTAAACAATATTGCTGGGGTCTGATTTTTAAGTCTGCATACTCAAATATCATGGTGCAAAATGAAGATTCAAAAATTAAACCATACATCGAACACCTGGCAATGAATGTACACGAGTATACCCTGTGATTGTCCGTCATCTGTGCCCGAGTCAGGGAAACTGCAGAGCTGCAGGAGGAATTTTCAATCAGGCCTTGAGACCCATCTCTGGGCTGGAATCACAGGGACTAAAGAGGATCTGCACCAATACTGCTGAGATTTCCGTTAGAGTAAGTGAAGGTGATTTAAGGTTTACGTTGCATTCTGTGTGCAGGGTTTAAAACACAGGAGAAATTAAGACAAAGATAACCGTGGAGATTGAAGGAACCTGAGGGGCACTTAAAAGCAAACCTGTCACTCACTACAGAGATGCCTGGGCCAGGGGTACCCCAGTTCCAAGCACTGCCAGATGAAATGGCAACCTCTGAGCTCAGGAATGTGTGTCCCAGGGCTTGACTCCAGGCTGATGGGCATATCATCACAGAGCTGGAGCCAAGATGACCCTGGTCATCTGAGCTGGTTGGACTCAATGATCTTAGAGGACTTTTCCAACCTAAATGATTCAGTTATTCTGTGTGCTGCAATCCAGTGCCATGCCCTCCTACACCCATGAGATGTGGAAGGCAAAGGAAGGCTGAGGTTGGAGCTTAGAGCAGGTTGAACATGTTCTCTCAGCAAAAACTGTTATCAGAAAGAGAAAAGAGGAAAAAGAAAGAAAAAGCCCAGGCTGAACACTTATTCCAGGCTCCTGCCCTTTCTGCACTGTGCATAAGAGGAGATCAGAGGGCTGCCTCAACCACCTCTGCCCTGGGGCAAATGCTCCTGGTGAGAGGATCTGGTGAAAATCTGTGAGGTCCTCTGGCCATGCTATTCCCCAGAGGAGATGATATTATCAGATTTTTTAAAAAGAGCAAGCAAGAGAAAAGCCTGTTAGCTTATGAACTTCCTTAATCTGAAGCTCCACAAATTCTTTCCATGGTTTTGGTACAGCACCTTATGTGCAGGGTGGAAGGGGAAGCTATTGAGTGTTGAATTACAGAGGGGAAAAACATCTCAAATTCCTTACTATTTATACTCACAACTTTCCCAAATCATTATGCACAAATCCCCTAGCCTCAGCTGAACTGCTCACGGGTTACAGGGCCAAGAAAGAGGTGGAGCCTTCATAGCTCATGCTAAGCCCTTTGAGAAACTTGAAGTTCCTAAAAAATGAAAGCAATAAAAATCACCATGCCAGGAAGAGAAGATTCAACCTCTACAGCGCCCCACAAGAACAGAATTAACACACAAGACAGTAGGAGGTTGCTTTCATAACAGGGAGCTTGGGTTGCTTATTTGTGAGAAGTTTTCTGGGACTATCTTCATTGTTAAGCTGAGGCTGACACTGGGTACAGAGAGACAGAAATCTGACAAAAGCATTGAGCGATTGGGGGTATTTGAGAAAAAAATCTATTCTGGTAGTCCAGACACTAGGCTGGGACTTGTTAAGTTGTGAACTTGTTAAATTCCTGCTCCACCAACGGCTTCCTGCATAACAAGAAACCAGAGCCTATTTCTGCTGGTACAAATTCTCCTTGACTTTCAGAGACACGGTGGCCTTGGTGTGTCAGCTCCTCACCCATAAAGCTGTTTGATGACTGTTTCCCCTCCTGCACATGAGCTCCACCGAGTACCCTTGGGATTCATCAGTACCACTGGGCAGAGAGGGGCTTTGATCTCAGGGGACAGGTCCAGGTGCAAACCCTGAGAGATGCATCTTTGCACAGTGCTTCTGCACCTCCTCACACAGGCCTGCATTTGGGATGGCTTAAAACCTTACATAACTCCTTTTTTTAGCCCTTTTACCTCTGTTAAAAGTGGTGATATGGATGGTTTTCATATTTTGGGCTTATTATTTATGGTGTTTCCTTGTTTTGCCTATGTTTCATTCATTTTTTTTTAAACCAAAACAGTGAGACAAGTTATAAACAGTCATTTTTACTTCTGTTTCTGGACTTCTTTTACTTCACGGCTTTCAAGTTTTAGCAAAGTGCTCTTATTTTTGGATTTTCAACACTGAACAGGGCAATAGAGACATTAAAGTAAGAAATATGCTAATTGGACTATATAATAAATGTTAAAGTTATGAGAACTCTCTAATCACATGAGATTCAGAGGCTCCCATCTCTACCCTAATTAAAAATCTCAGGCCTATATGATTTAGCACGAGGCTCACCAATACTGCTCCCAAGCATTACGTGCAAGAATGAAGCACCCCATGGGCTCCTCCAGAGAGACAAATGGCATCTTACATGAGCAAATTTGAGGTCTTAAATCACAACCATTTTATAAGCAGCAGCCAGGATACTCCACCAGCAAAAAAACCCACAATTATGTGGACTCCAGGACTCTATCTGGGCCCCAAGGAGGACACACAAGATCCTCAAGAGGATTGGATGGAAACACCCCATGGGGTGATCCAGAGAGGTGGTTTCTGTCCTCACATCTTTCTGGGGGAAATGCCGGAGGGTGATGCCCAAACTCTTTACTGCACCAAAAATTCTGCAAACGAAAGGAGCATTGATGGCCAGGGAGATGGCTGCTCTCCCACTTTCTCCATGCAGGATGAATGGATCTGAGCTCACAGCTTCACTGCCGTGCACAAGGTGCTGGTTGAGCCAGCAGGATTCAATGAAATGTCCAGCCACTGTGCTCTGGTATGTTTATCCACACCCAAATGCTTTTTAAATACGGACTGTTGAGTTACCCAAAAAGCACCTTAGCCAAAACACTCTCAGATTTCCAATCAACAGCCCTTAAAAATAAGAGTTTCACCCCAGTTAAACAAGTAAATATAACATTACTAGAGGTCTGGAGCCTTTTGTGCTGAGCTTCGACCTACAGCAGTATTTCCCTGCTTGAAAAAAGCAGGCTGGAGTTGGTGACATAACACCAAATATACAGATGGGACCACACTATAATTAGCAAGGGAATGTCATTCCTGCCATCTTTGCTTCGTTTGTAACTGTGCCTGTAAGCTCTGGGGAATGGTGTGCATTTCACACAGTCTGCACAAGAACGAGGATTGCCAACTGTCCCAGTTCTGGTGGGATACCCTTGGTCCTCTGACCCGAGGCCCATGGAGATGCCAACGGTGCCGCAGGAGAGCGATGCCCCCCATGACATCACTGCCAGGACCCCTGGGCAGAGGGGGGGGATTTCTCCACGTGCCAGCAACACACCTCCCTCTAAAACACCACGGGCTCCCACCCAGAGGACCGCTGCCCATCACCTCTTCTCAGGCTCCTTCACAGAAACCCCAAACCATCCTTTTGCCCATCATCAAGCCAAATGCACAATCCAGACCCAACAACAGAGGCTGATAACTCTGTTCCCCTCCACACTCAGCCTGTTACCCAGAGGGAGAGGATTTATCCGGTGCAAATATGGGGATTTTCACTGGGGCTGTGCTTTTCAGCATCCAACCACTATTTTTAAATCTCTCTATAGCTTCCAGGAAAACCCCAAATCAATGTTTAAGGTTTTACTGCTTGTTTTAAGCATCCTCAATAACATAAGTCCAGTTGTGTTTTAAACACTTTGTCATCCTCTGCAGGCACTTAGATGAAAAACTTGCTCTGCTCTGTCTATGGAGTCAAGTGGATTTGTTTGGTTTTTCACCAGGCTGCTCAAACTGGTGAAAGCAGCCAAAGGAGCAAACAAACCCATAACTTAATATGTTCCTTGTCTTACGTGCACAATTCAAAGCAATTTCCTCGAGGAGGAGAATTCATCCCACCGAGTCCAAAGGGACCTTGTCTCTGAAGGTCTCAAAGCACATTAGGAACATTAAGTTGTACAGATTTTTAACCTTAGGGATTTTAAACAGAACAGACCCCTCTGATCATCTCATCAGTGCCTTCTTCATGACACATAAATAATTTCCCTGTGTATTTCCTGCACAAACCCTGAATTTTGAGATAAAATAGAGCATATTTTTCCGGTAAAGACTTCAGGCTTGATGAAAAAACTTGAAATGATGCTGAAAGGACCAAATGACTAGATAAAATTTCCTGATTTTTCATTTTATTTCACCATTAAAAATCCACCTCCTCCAGTCCTATATTAGCTGCAGAGGTGGGTAAACCGAGGCATGGAGGAGTGAGGGCTTCCCCAAGCTTGCAGTGCATTTTCCCACTGCTATTTTCAGCTCAGCTAGGCTCAGGGTGCAGCTGAAAGGGCTGCCTGGTGTACACGGCCTGTTCCTGTCATCATCTTCCCACCTCCCCTGTGCAGCCCCACAAGAGGGGGAGGCCCCCCCACTGCTCCCAGCACCCACCTGCACCCCCAGGACTCTGTTCCCCAGCACCAACGAGCTCAGAGCCCCTGGGACCCGACTGGGCTGCAGCAGAGGAATAAGGCAGCTCCTGCTGTGAGTCTGAGCCAGCGTCCAGGAGCCTGGAGGCCGGGGGTCTGCTCGCAGCTTCGCCACTGAAATTTTGCAGATCTGCAGGGAAATCACTTATTTCCCTGGGATTTCCCCATAAATTTGACAGAGTGCCTTGAGATTCCCCAAGGAAAGGCACTGTTCAAGTACAAAGCTTAATTATGATTGTTATAATATAGTCATGCCACTAATTCCCACTAAGAACTGCAAATCGCTCCCATTCCACTCCTCCATCCCCCACGCTTGTCAGTGCTGGTGGACAATTAATTCCCCAAAAAGAATATATTAAACACATGAGAAATATTTTCTATTCGCAGGACATCTCCGAGCAGATTGCAGTTCCTCTCAAACATATTTGTGATTTGAATGCGTCAAGTGATGTATTTCCATACTTTTTTTTAACAGCTTGACAGAATTTATTCAAAATTCAAATTGTGATTGGCCAAATAAATCTTGCAATATCCTTCCCATGCCTGGTGATCAACCAAATTCTTCTGCTATGTACATATTTCAAATTCATCCTCTATAAAGCTTGCATAGTTGTCTTTAGAAATCATATTGAATGAGCTACTTTTTGGTTTTTTTCCCAGTTAAATTTAGTCTTTTTGAAATCCACAGGAAGCAATCTCAGGAGGAGTGTAGAAGGCTGAGGTGAGTTCATTGAAAACCTCAAGTGAATTAAAATACATTCAAAATACCTTGCATTTTTGCCCTGCAATAAACACCAGGGCTGTCACAAGAAATGCATCAGCCTCTCTCAGCCAAGCTGAGCCGCAACAACTGTGACTTTCCATAAGCCAAGGGGTTAATGAAACCCCTGCCCTAAGGGTTAAAGGATAAATTCAGCTCTATGGCTCAGGGAACATCTGAAGGTCAGTTCAATATCCCACCTACAAAAATCAACCCCTCTGCTTGTCAGCCCTGCAACCAGAACAAGGAGCTCCGAGATCTATTTGTGCAATATTAGGCCTGAAAAAAATTACAAGTTGTGATGAAATTAAAGACATCCAAATTTTTAGCCATTCTCTGCTGATAAAGGCTCTATTATTACCATTTACAAAGGGGAAACACAGCCAATTATAAGCTACTTCTGGCACATGCCAGGCCTCAAGTAGAAGATAAGCCAACACAGCAGAGCTTGCAGCTGGAAGCCCAGAAACCTGAAAATGAGCTGACTCATGGAAATATCCTCATATAAAATATCGGAGGGTTATTTTTCTCTGCCTCCTTTCTGTGTGTCTTAGGAATGATATATGAATTGCCTTATTTACTTTGTCCCATAAAACTTACATTTTTTTATTAATGTGCTGCCAGCTCCAAGAGCAGTCGGTGTGGGAGTGGATGGAGGTAGGGAGGCAGGGGGGAGGACTGATCTTTTTGGGGGCACAGCAGGGGAAAGGTCCCCTGCAACACTGCAGGCCCAAGAGCACAGCAGCCAACTTTCAGCTGAGCTTTGTCCTGCTCCCAGAAAGCAAACCAGCTCCTCACTCTGCTCTGATTTCACCAAAACCAGGAGGCTTACAGTACACCAGGGAGAATTAGTGCAAAATGAGGCTCCCAGAAATTTATGCTCCTACCAGGAAACAAACTGGGAGTAGAAGTGATTTCCTCTGGTTTTGCCCTGTGCTGCCCATCCCAAAGCTCAGCCCCAGCACCAAGCCCAAAGCCAAACTCCTTTGGTCCTGCTGTTCCCAGCAGGCAGGAGATGTGACTGGCCACGGGCTGCCATCAGCGTGGATAAAGACTGAACTCACCTGCCGTGGCACAGACACCAACATGGAGCTTTTTCTTGCACTTGCCTCAATTTTCGTGAGGAATTGTAATGTTTGAGACAGTCTTTCCCCTTCCAAGCCCACTTGCAAGGCGTTCACACACTGTTAGGAGAGGACTGGGTCCAGGTGGGTGGGTGGTGGGATGCTTTATGCCTCATTTCCTTAGGAAACGAGGTTAAAAAACCCTGCTCTCCCCCTGTTACACTGCACTATTGAATTAAGGATGGTGAATGCTCATTATGAATATAATTAAAAGTAACAGCCTCATCTAACAATCTATTTTTATCCATTCCTCACCTAGACAAGCAGCAGAAGGAATTAAAATCTGAAGGGAACAGCCACAGTCAGTGGGGTTTTGCTCTCCACTGGATGGAACTAAGTCAAAAAAAGATTTCAGTGAGACAACCTCCCTTAAAAACTACTTTCCCTAAAGAGACATGCTTTGGATGTTTTTTGTTGGGTTTTTTTTTTCCCTGAGAAACCCATGTCTAACAGCTACAAGGGCACAGATTGGGAGGATATTTTCATTTTACTAGGGAAGAAGGCATGAGCTTTGCAGCCCTTCTTGCACCAGCTGCCGGCCTCCGTGGCGGCAGGGTAGGTAATTAAAAAGGACATCGTGTAACAGATAAATGCAGGATAGTAAGTAGTCATTACTTGATATATAGTATATCATCTATTATTAGAGGCTAATAATTCTCTAACCTATTCATGTTAGTCTTTTGTCCGAGGAGCTATCCGCTTGGCACGCTCTAAATTTCTCAACATAAAATTTACTCGATGTTACAACTCATATCTAATCCCGAATTTCTGTGCATTTCACTGCAGTATATCATGTAGAGAGGTAAAAGCTCAGCACTAAATCTTTTGCAAAAGGGAGAACGAGCCAACAAAACTCCATGTTTTCACTTTCTTGCCAGAAAAAAAAAATGGTATATTGAATATTTTTCTTAGTTGTGATTTTAACATTTATTTCCACCTTTAGAATGCTGCAATTCTAGAGATGCTCAGCTGTAGTTTACACAGCACTCAATAACGCACTTTTTGCCTGATATTTTTATTCTTGTGGAAATAACCTGCATTTCTAAATACATTTATACATACATTTAAATACTTTTTTTTTTTTTTAAATGCACTATAAAGGCAACCAGAGGAAGTGCTATTGTGTTCAATCACAAGGAGCAAAATCCTCAAGTCATGTAAATCATCGTTTCACAATCTGCTCCGCAGTATCCTAGTTTGGAAAGTGTATCACAGCAAACCAAGCTGAATTTATAATGGATTCTTTACACGTTCAAAACATTCATGTAACTTAAGAGTGTCAATCTCCATCAGATGCCCTAGATCACTCCAAGAAATAAAAGCAGATTTTTTTTTTATTAGGAACTTCATGTCTTTTTCTCTAATTACTGATGCTTACCTTTTTTTTCATTTAATTAGTTTGGTTTTGTTTTAGTTTCTTTTATTTTAGTTCCTTATAGTTTCTTTTACTTTACTTTCTTTTACTTTACTTTACTTTATTTTACTTCTATTTTATTTCCAAAGCCAGGCCTAAAAACTAAACTTGGGCTATAAAAAAAGCCAAGCCACCCAAAGTACCCAATTACATCGTCTTCCACAAGGTTTGGAAGCCAGAACAGCACTGATAAAAAAAGCCACATGGGACGAAGCAATAACGCCGCGTTCTCCCGCAGGATCTCTGCTGATGAGGAGCTCTGCAAGGACTCCACTGATAAGGGTTTACAGCTAGAAGCTGTAGTAGCTGCACCAAAAATGAAACCAGATCTTTGCCCCTGTCTTCTGCAAATTGTTTCCCAGCGTGGCACTCCTCTGGGAGAAGGAAAACACTTGCCGCGGGTTATCGAAACCTCGCGCTCCCAGCTCACCTGGCCGTGCCGCCAGCCAGGAGTCGCTCAGAGACGCAGCAGGAGGACAAAGTCTGCAAACCGCCGGGAGAGGCTGGAGCAGACCTTGGGGAAGGAGCAAAGGGACCCTCCCAGCAGCTTCACGTGCAAGTCGCCCCAAGGAGCTGTGGGTCACAGCCGGACCCAACTCCAGACTGAAAGGAGAGTTCAGTAGTGGCGTTAGGAACTGAAGCAGAAAAATAGGGAAAATCCTCTCCTCGTGGGCATTATGAAGCATTTGGCATTCAAAACGTGCGATATATTTTTTGTGTTGTTTGTCTTGTCTACGTAGCCTTCATATGAAAGCAGCATTTTGTCCGCCAAAGGCCACTAAAACCTACGTGCATTTTTGCAGTACCACGCTGTCCATTTTTGTCCATCAGCAACTTTGCATCTGTGCTCATTTGAATCCCACTCCCCACAGTTTTGCCTGGAATTGGCACCAGCCGCCCTCTCCTATAGAGGGATTCTGTACACTGCGCTATAGCTGTTATACTCCACCCCAGAGATTGCTGCAGCTCGGCTCTGCAAGGTTTGCTTTCACGTTTCCTATAAGAGTACAAGCATTTGGGGTCCTTTCTGTGTTTTAGAGAGGGAATAAACACCCTTTGTTTTGACTCAGAGCAGAAATACAAAGGTTCCCGTAACAAGAGGTGAGGCTCTGGCTCTTGGAAAGATGAGGGTTGAGCACAGGAGAGTGATCAGCCTGACCACAGCAGTGCTAACGTGATTACAAAAGGCTGATTTCTGAAAAGGAAAAGTTTGTGCTGATATTACAGCGATAGCAAAGGAGGAAAAAGCCCTCTCAAGTGTCTTAAAAAACACTTGACCCATTTCTATGTAAACCGACAACCCCTCTCTTTTTCCCTGAGCTCAGCAGCCTCCACCCCACGTCATTTGTGGTCTCCGAGGACCCCTAGAAACTTTCTCCCTGTTGTATTTAGGAGACGGGAAAATATTTTCCTATGGCTCAAACCTCTCTTAAACCAACTGAATTTAAAAAAAAAAAAAAAAAAAAAAAATTACTTCACTTTTTCTAACAGATGCACAAGTGCACCTTGGGATGAATGTGTTACGGAGTCCAAGCTATTGCCACCTGCCTCCCAATTACATTTGCTGCATTGTCCCTTGTGGTGTGCACCTGTGACATGTTGGCACGGAGTGGGGACGACTGGAGTGTGCAGGCGTGGGCCGAGCCGGCACGGTATTTTGCTTTGCAAAAGCCTCCCAGCAATTAGTGCTGCGCTTTCTCAAAGCATAAGGGACATTCTGCAGCAGCTGACTTTTTTTCTCCTCCCCCCCCCCCCACCCCCCACCTCCTTTCGATGTGGTGAATTAACACGGGGAACTCGGGATCTTGTAAAAGTGGCAAAGCCACGAAACTGTAATTTAAAAAACTCTTCACCTTAGGATACCAAACGTCCAGCTGGCCAGGGACCAATCTAACAAGGGAAAAGGTCATTTATGGGCTCCCTGCTACCTCTCCTCACATATACACCTAGGCAGCCAATTAACTACCCCTAGAAATAATTCCCATCAAATTTCAATATGATTTTTACAGCTGAAATAATAGAGGAGTCCACAAAGCTGTGACTGTTTGCAGCAAGAATGATGTACAAAGGAAGACTTCCAAGGTTTTAGGCTCATTATATTCGTGCCAGTATAACATACTGGGTTGGTTTTTTTTTTCCCCTTCTTTCCCCTGGTGGTGTTACAGCTCTTTAAGTGGCTGAGCAGCATCTGCACCAAGAGGACCACATGATGAGAAGCAGAAGCAAGGAGACGTGGTATTATGCATATTGTAAGGGTACGCTGAGCAATGCACTTGCAGTGACGTATGTACTGACAGGATTAATTTGACACTGGCAAGTGAAAACTTATTTTGTCATTAAACTACCGTAATTATAACATATCCGGAGCCACCGGATGCCCTAGCTGAGAACCCTACATATGCTGCTTTTGCAGCAAGAGGCTAACACAGAATTTTAACATCCATCTATTTTTGATGGGATCCGTAGGGGAGAACAGATTGGGACACTGATGGTTCCTGAGTGCCCCACGACTACCTACGGGTAGTCAAGGTGACAGCGGTACTGGAAAATGGCTGAGGGGCATTTGCAGCCTGTTAATGGGGGTCCTGCTTCCCACAGTCTGAAAAGGCAAGGAGACTTAGATTCTAAATCCTTTCGTAATGCAGCCTGGCTAAACATTGCCTCTGATTCATATGTTTTTAGCAAAGAGGATGTATCCTCATAAAACAAGCACAGAAGCTACATACACACAAAAAAACTATCTTTAGAAGACAGACAAACCATGAAGGTCCTTTGCATGTGACTAATATTCAGAAAAATCACTCTTTTGTCTCTGCCCCTGTCGTTTATTTGGATGATTAGACATGCCTAAGAATGGAAAACCAGAAAGATACCAGGACAGAAGAGCTGCAGCACTGTTAAGGATGTGGTAAATATTACAATATTTATTGCTGCTGAGATAAGAAAAAACAATGGAGTATCCAAAAAAACAAACAAAAAAAAATCTTAATGCTTGCAGGATTTAAGTACAGCAGTTTTAGGTTACCTTAAGGTGACAATTTACACACAAAATCAAAATTGTGTAATAAGTTAAGCAAAAAAATCAGTTTCATTCTTAGTTCATGAACTCCCCTGCCAATGACAAAATATGCTATTAGTGGCTTCAGTACGATTGTGAAAATATCCCTCAGTTACAATTGAACATGCTGGGTGTTGGGGTTTTTTCCTTCATTGTTGTGTGTTGTTGAGCTAAAAATGACAAAGCCCTGGATTTCGTCGTTCTTGCAATCTATTCTTTTCCCCTGACTTCCTGTTTTCATGAAATTTTAATCAGGCATTTAAAATAAATAGCTATGCAGAGTCTCTTTGCCTCTTTGAATGCTTGGGATGGATGTTTTGGGTAAAGTGATAGTCCAGAGACCTTGAGAGCATTTAATCCCATTCTAACTTGGCAAGACAACAGAAAATTAAACCACTGATCTCTTCCCTTCTAGCAACTCTTGAGAGATTTTGGGGGAGGGACGAAGGCGAGTCCGGTGTGTGGGACAGGACTATGAAATAACAGGTCCATCTCTGTTCCCCTTGCTGTGAATACTGACAGTGATCAGATCAATTTGGAAAGGTCAGCTCTCTAAAAAAGAAGTAAAGATCACTTCTTAAAAAAAAAAAAAAAAATGACACAGTTTGGGGGACAGTAAACCAACATGGAACCATATTAGAGCAGAAAAACTGAGAAGCAGGGAGGAGGATGGCACCAGCCAGTGGGAATCTCACTGCCTCTTACGAGTTTGTAGCTGACAGGATAAAAACTCCAGATTTTGGGAAATCACAGGAAATCTGCTTGAGTTTCAGGGTCAGTGGTTCAGTTATTAATGAAGGTGACATGATTTGATACGAGAGTCAATGACCCCAGATGGCAGCTAAGCCTGATCCTCGAGCCTTACTCTTAATTTAAACTTCTGTGGGACTTTTATTATCAGACATATTAAGAGGTAAGTGATCCATGGTACACACAATAAAACAACAATGTACAAGTCAGCCAAAAAATTATTACTGAGTTAAACCCCTCATCAGGGACTAGTCATCTTCTGCTGGTCATGGTTTCCTGGAGAACTGTGTTTAAATTGGAGAGGTTTAAACACAGTCACTTCTACAGTTGCCTGTGTGTTTTGGAAACATTTCACTTCTACTGGCATGGGGGTCAAGGTTTTTGCTTGAACCAGGAGGAAGATCGAAGTGTTTACTCAGTAGCTGTACACGCTGCCCAGTTCTAATGAGGAGGAAAGAGCTCACAATCAGCTGCCACCTCCAGAAGAAAGAAGCGAGAGCAGCTAAATCACAGAGCAAACTTACAAGAGCAGCTTATAAAAATGAGGGAGATGCAGCCGCTTTCAAGATGTGAATGAAAGCAAGAGGATTATGGAGTCCTCTTGAGGGGAGGTATACTTGACAGGGCTCACGAGATGGCACAAATAATAACTTCTGTTGAGAACAATACGAAAGGATAAAAACGAGAAGTTCCGGGCTTCCACGCCTAATGAGTACTTCCCAATTTCGGGGGTCTCTTTTCCCTGAATTCTGCCTGACTCTTGTTTCACCCCACCTACTTTTTCCCCCCCTCTTGCCGTTGCAAACCTTTTGAACCCACTGGAAGGTGCAGGGAGCATCGTTTGCACAGCGGGATGCATATTGGTTCTGCACACCACTGCGAACCAGCGCAGAAACCTCCGCCACGGCCAGCCCGCCAGCCTCTCCTTGGCATAGCCCCTGACTTTCACAGGGCAAAAATAGCAAGATGAAAATGAAATATGAAATATTTTCACAGGCAAAAGAAAAAAAAAAAATTGTCCAAGCAAAGCAAAAAACGGAGCGGCTCTTGGCTCCTTGTCCTTTAACATACATATTCAACGTGCAGGAAGCTAGGAAGAGCTATTCATGGGGTTGGCTTGTTTTTGTTGGTTTAGGTTTGGGGGGGAGGGGGAGCATTTTCAATGCACACTGCATCCTCCACAAATTTTAATAAGTGCTTTAAACCACAGTGAATCCTTCCCCCCCCCTTTTTTTTTTTTTTTTTTTTTTTTTGGAACTGTTTTATTTCTGTAAGGACATTTCACTTTAAAAGGAAGAAAGGGCTGCACCATAAGGGCTGTGCAGTGCAAAGCTTTTTCTAGTCATTTCCAACAATATATTTTGGAACTGTTCCCAGTAAACAGGCCAGATTAGCTGCCTTTGGTTCACATTTTACATTGTTCGTGAGATAGGGGAGCTCTGAAAAGCAGACTCTGTCCATACTGTTTGGTTGCAATAAAGCTAATTCTATTCAGTCTTATAGCAGTATGATAGCACTTGTGTAGGATTTCCCTTCGCTTGCATATTTATAGGGTCTTGTAGAGCTCTGCTGTAGCTCAGTGCCAGCATGAAGAAATCAAGCTGTCAGTAGTTTCTATTTTTGTCCCTACCTATAGTTTCAGTAATGACAAGTGAGTGAGGCAACATATGCATTTCCCATCTACAGGAAAAAATTACTGTCTTCCTTCAGTGTCTTACATCTGTGCTACAACCTATTTTCCTAGGGCTTCAGATTATGTTAGCTGATAGTTAACATGTATAAGCGCTGGTCAGGTGCAGTTGATTCCAGGCACTGCATTAGCTGAACCACAGGAGGAAAACTTCCAAAGATTCAAAGTTCTTGGTGCTTTTCCTTTCTGCCCTTAAAATCAGGAGGAAAAAATAAAAACCCTCCCTGGGAAATAGCTGTTCTTGTATGGCATCCCAGTTCCTATCACGCTTTGATCAGCACACACGTTCAAGCAAATGAGGATTCTCCTCCTAAGATTAAGGGAGCTGCTGATTATATTTAATGTCCTCTTCTTGACCCCAGATGGTTAACTCGTTGCTGCAGCTTCTGGGGGAGTTGTTTCAATGGGAGCAGATAATACCAGAGCCGAGCCATGGTCAGCAGTGCACTGCCACCCTGCTTTGTCAGAGCAAAGGGAAGGGATCTGGGGGCCGGGCTTCGATCCTAACAGAGAGACAATGTCTCCCAAAAGCTGCTTAATTATGAAGGCAATGCCTGCATCATTCACAATCTTCCCTCTTCATCTTGTAACTACTAATTCTGCATTTGCTAACTCTTCAACCCCACCAGGGAACGGTCACCCCAGGAATGCCACCAAATCCAGGCAAAAATTTGGGAAGTGCTGCTCGTGAGTCCCAGCATCTGCAAGACTGGCTCTGAGGGAGCGCCAGGCACCCACCCTGGTTTGCAACTGCTTTGGCTTGACAGCATCAAGGCATTTACATCCTCCAACACGACTGCATCAGATCTTCAATGACAGCTAATAAAACGGAACTACACCCCACTGCTTTGAAAAGCTGCAACTCAAAACTCCTTCAGAGATTATACTTATTTAAATAAGAGAAAGACACTAGGCTTTAACAAAAGCTCATAAGGAAAACAGCTTGACAAGTTTGATAACAAGTAACACACTCTTTTTCATATTCTTTCCTCTCCTTCCCAGTTCCATCCTCTCCTTGCCTTCCCCACAGCCTAGAAAAGCAGATATTTATCCTGCACTTAGTGCTTGAAGGGGGATGTGCTCACCACAAAGTTCCACCTTTATCCTTGCTGCTCCTCCACCTAAAGAGACATTTTTTGTAGCCTTCTGGGGCTCCAACACACCACAAGGAACGGGCAGAATTAAGATAGGAGGGGAGGGAGACAGGGGACAAAGTAAGAACTGTTGGGCTAGGTCGTAAATAAAAAGCAGACAAAATATGTTAAAAAATACAAGGCAGTGCTATAAATCCCTCTCTCCGGTGTGAGCAAGCTACTGTGTTACAGAGCTGGAGGGGCTGTGAGACTTCCAGTTACTTTATAGTCCATGACGATCACCCTCTTACAGTGCCACAGTATAACAAGCAAATGTCCCGACTCCCAGGAAGCCGCTCGTAAAAAGAGGCACTACAGCCTCTTTCAGACCCTCAAATAAGAGAAGCAAAAAAAAAAAGATTTTTTTTTTCTCCCTTCATACACTTGTACTTATTTTGCTAATTTTATTTTAATTGTGTGCTGGAGCAGAGGGTGTTGTGAGCTGGGGAGGAGAGGAGAAGGAGGGAGCCTGAAGCCAGGGAGCCTTCTTGCTTGTTAATACACAGGCAAAATGATATGCACATATACAGCTCCGAAAGCCACCACGGGGAGGGAAGGAACACAAAGGAGCCATTTATTGCCTGAAAACTGTCTCTGAACAAACCCATTGTGTTAAAGTAATACAAATTCACAACACCTTCCTGCCTCTTTTTCCATCTGGATCTGGGCTAGTTTGGGTAAAGGACCCTGCCACTCTGCACAAGCCCTGGAGCCTCGGACCCTGGCAGAGCTGTGATTGCTCAGCATCCTTGGAAGGTCCCCTCCCAGGGCCAAATGCCATGCTGATAACACAGAGGTGAGAGAGAGGGAGGAAGAGAAGGAGAGAGGGAATAATTTGGCCAGGAGACTCTTAAAAATCCATCAACTCGTTTCTGGTCAGGCTGTGGGTTTATCGAGAGAGGCAATTTAAATCCAAGAACCAGAAGGAGGTATCTTTTGATGTAACATTTTGTTCTTTTTCTGAATACAAAGTTATTCCAGGCAATGCAGTTGGCCTGAAATAGTTATCAGTTACAAAACCAGGACTGCTCCTATCTACCCTCCTTGTGCAATGCAAAGAGGATCCTCCCGCTGAGCTCCAAAGTAGGGGAAAAGCTATTAATTAAAAATAATTCTCCACGTTAAGTCTTGCTGCCTAAAGCTCAGCTAATATTAAGGAAATTCCAGCCGTTCACTCCCTGCTGCTGGAGGCTTTTCTTTCTCTATTTTGTTTTGCTAAGCTCTTCGAGAAGAAGGGAATATGGATATCGCTTCAACGTCTCCAGCCCCTTCCCTCTCCTCCCTGAAATTCAGGCTCTGCTCTTTCCCTCTTTGGGAAGGACCCAACCCATCAGACTGGATCATCCCAGAGGGTAGAGCAGGTTTATTTGCTTTCCAACTTCTTTTTGACCTGAGGTGAGGATGGGAACGTCCCCTGACCTTCATTCCACCCAAGTGACCAGCATCGGTCAGAAGAGTGAGTTTTCCCAGCTCACAGCAGGGCTGCCCCCCGTCCCCCTCCAGCCCCACAACTCCTGCTGAGCATCACAGCTCTGCTTCTTGAAATACCTGCCCTAAATTTTCGAGCCTCGTGCACACTCTCCTCAGCCACAGTCAGGCGGTGTCTCTTCCCGAGGAATCGCTCACGTTGAGCAAATCCAAACCTGCTTCTCTGGCGTCCGCCAGAGTCCCACGGATCCTCTGCCCTGACCTCTGGGACACAGGACCTGCTTGATAACAGCTAATGTGGGAAAAGTATTTTTCAGTTCTGCTTTTTGATGGTAGTGTATTTCCTCCCAGAGTTGCTAAACATCACAGAAAACTTCCAAAACCACTTAAAAAAAAACCCAAAAAAAACCTTTCGCATTTTATCGGGCATTGCCAATAAACTTGGGAATTTGGGAACTGCACGAAGAGTACAAAAATGGAAACCTGAAGAAAACAAGAAACAAATCAAACTTCAAAAACATTCTTTTCTGTGCTGGAGAAGGGTTGAAATTCCATGTTTCCCTATGCCTAAATACCACAGAACTGCAGCAAATAGGCTAATTTCAACAGCGATGATACTACTGCAAAATTCCTGCCATTACAGTATCTCAAAGTACATTTTGCCCTCCTATTTTCTTACCAGTTCCAGCTCCATACAGTTAAAAACATCCACTCCATTTCCACGATTTTTTTTCTGAATTCATGTTTCATGCAGGAATCTTTTAGAGAATGGACCCCCAAAAGCTTGTTTTATCAAATTCTAACTTTTACCATTTCAAACCCCATCATGCAGAAACTTCATATACAAGCTGTCAGAACAAAAGCCTCATTTCTTCCGTGCACATATTTTGAAGCCATTACTTTCATTTTTCAAGCACAACAGCAAAAAAAAAAAAAAAAAAAAAAAAAAAAAAAAAAAAAAAAGGAATATATTCAGTATTTTTTATGATTCAAAATTTCTTTTGAAGTTCTTTAAGCCTCAAAAAGGTTTAGTTAAAACAATTTCTCTGTTTTCAGGCAGTAGGATTTTAGTGCAAATTTTTAAGTGTGCTTTTCTAAATATCCTTTTTTACTGAGATAAAGGTTAAGAGAAGGGAGTGACAAAGACAGTATATGATGGGGAAAGTATTTCATGCACCACTGTGAATTTACATATAGCTGTCAAATGTGTTATGGCAAAAAGGATTCCACCACGACAGACAAATAACCTCTTCATTCTTGAGCATTAGTCTTACAAAGATGTCAATTAAGATCTTGATTCATTAAAGTGTTAAGTTCATACTTACATAAAGCTGAGTCTTACTCAAATCACAGAAGCTGGGGATCAAATTAGTCTTTTAATTACATGGGGATTTTGGTCAGAAAAACCAGCAAAGCTAGCACTAGAAAGGACAAATAACCCATCACATCCATATTTTCTTTTAAAATCATGACTGCACCACAGTGCCAACACACATCCAGCAAGCCCAGATTATCATATTCCTGTGGGAATTTAAGTGGACTCCAAGCACAGATCACCTGGTGTTGGCTATGAATCTCTATTCACTCCTGATAAAGGATTCATACCAAACAGGCACCTCAGAGAAGGAAAGTGGTGCTTTAAACTAACCCAAACCTGGTAGCTTGTTTCCACTGATTTTCAGCAGTGGAGATGATGTAGCCTGTGATGCTGACCCCTTATTCTACCACTTTCACACAGAAAACTAATCTCTGTATTATTGCTGCTATATAAATATTGCTGCATTATAAATTCTGCTTAAATTCATCAATAGCATTTGAACATACCTTTCAGCTAGTCATGTACATTTTACTCTTGATTTTCTAAGTTCTCATCCTTCCCTTAAAACTGACTGTTTACCCAGCCTGAATTCACACACATTCACACTGAGTGTCTCGGTGAGTAATTCAGGTTGTTCCATGGGCCCCATCAATTCATCAGCGAAACGTTAACCTGAGCTATTTAGGGCCAAAAACCACAGGATGTTTTACTTGAACTGCACAAGCAGCATCTTTCCCAAAATCCCAGCTGAAAGACGCAGTGCTCTCTGCGAGCACAGGGGTAGGTAGTCATACAGATTCTTGCTCACTTGTCTTCCACGGGAATTTCATCCCAAATGCCCACAAGAGAAATTACTGAATACAATACTACTGCCTACATCACTTTATTTATACTGCAATAAATAAAAATCAAACACCACTTTTGACATAAAAGCTACCAATTGAGAATTTCACTTCCACGTGAGGCTGCTTCAATTTCCTACAGCGATATTAATTTCTAATTTTTCCTCCTGTCTCTGCAATTACTTTTTAAGCTTCTCTATTTCACATCATCAATCCCACTCATAGGACTGCAAGTCACCTAGATGCCATCTGCTGAAAAACAGAGTGATGGAAAGTCTGAATAATACACTGAGTCAGGGTTATAGATGCTACATTTTGACATACTCAGAGGCATAAAGTTGGGGGGAACAGATTAATAATTACTGTACCTGAAACTAAATCAGTTGTTCATTATAGACCTGACCACAGGCTGAAGCTGGTTCTAAAAATACCTTGGCTTGGTCTGAACTAATACAAACACACTAGGTATGCAAATATTCCACACTCCAACGGCAAGATGCTTTTTCTGATAGTTCTTGCTTTAGCATGTCAATCTGAAACCTTGATTGCTTTTCTCACACTTCTTTGGATGAAAGGACATAAACAGCTATGAAAACCAGTTCTTTAATATGCTGCTCTTCAATTCAATTCAAACATACACTTATTGCAAAAAGAACAACATGAACTGAGAAAAAAAAAAAAGGAAAAAAAAGAAAAAAAAAGAAAAAAAAAAAACAGAATGGAGAGCACCATAATGTAATAGCAAATGCAAAGCAATTCGCATTCCTGGATCCTGGAGGATGCATGTACAGAGCAAGTTTTCTGCTATACAAAGGGATGAGAGGGAGGAGTACATGGGGACAGCTTATGAAGGACCGTTTTTTAACTCAAATACTACATTTTTGCAAGCTTTGAAAACCCACTGCTAATAATTTATAATTGGTGTGATGGAGAGTGTATACATAATATCGCAGAGGACAAAAAGGTCCTAAATCTTGCTGGCTTGGATTCTTTGACCTCAACAAGTTTAGTCTGAAAACATTTGTTACATGATGAAAAGCTTTGTGAGAATGCTAATAACATTCTTAAAGGGTTAATGATGCCTAACTGATTGGCACTAAAAACTAGATTTCATTTGGTATAGTGACAGGGAAACTCTGCCACCAGGAGTATACGTTCATGCCCACATTATTACAGGACAATTTAGATCATCTTATTTTAAATTTCATGGCTCTGTAACATAGATGTAAATCAAAGTCAGTGAGGCAAATGATGATTTTTCCATAGTGAGATTTTTATAGTCTTGATCTTGAAAATATGCTTTGGGTCCAAGCTGTCTATCAAAATCCTTTGAATTAGCCAAAGGAGTTTGAGTTGCTGCTAGTGTACAATTAGAATCAGAAAACAGAAGCAGAAAGCTTTCAGAACAAGGCATGTCCCATCATTTTTAAAATCTGGGCTATACTAACAATTACTGTTTTTAAAAGAGCCAGGAAATATGAGCTTTTCAGGCCCAGTAATAAGAGAATATGGAAATGGAGACATTTCAAACTGAAATCCTGGGTACACCAAGGAGACTTCAGTAAATACCATATACTGTTAGAGTGGCTCAAAGCACTGCAAGGAAATACATGTGTTTACTTTGTGCACATACACAGAGGCACGTGTGTGCACACCTGCACATATAATTTGCTCCTGAAGAGTTCTCAAGTATTTAATTGCATGATTGTAGCACACATATTCAGCCCCAAACAAGCAATTCCCTACTTTAATAAACACGTTGTGCACTTGACATATTGCTTGTTTGCTTTTTTAGACCTGATTTATCCATCACTTCCATTTCCAGATTTGACTTACTGGTCAATTCCTTTTTCACATTTGATGTATTGGTCATTTTATTTTCAAAATTTGATTAAAGCACATTCCAAAAGTCCTTTCAGATCTCTCTCTAGATATTACACATATATCTGGTATGTACGTTTCAAATCTTAATTCCAAAATTTTCTTGATTAATAATTCACCTCCTCCTATCTTGGGATAGTCTTTCTTACACGCCAGTATAATCTGAATTAGATGGGACAAGCAATTACAGTGGACATAAAATGCAGAAAGTGTAGCTTTACAATAAATTGCTCTCTATGAAGCTTTAAAGAGAGTCTGGAGATTTAATAAAAAGCATTAGGACAAAATAGGAAAAATTTGAGTTTTAGCTTCAACGTTTTTATGCTCTAGAGTTACACGCTGCAAAGGCAAACAGAAGGGAATTCATGCTGTGCAGCCCCGAGTGCCCTGGGGACATTAGTGAGGGAATCTCGATGTAAAAACTTCGTTTGTCAGGAAAAAAAAAGACACAGGGGCAAATCTTCAGGGAAACACGACAGGCACAGAGTTCCAGGAAGGGTTACCTGGTCCCGGTTCTATACCCACTCAAGCCAGAACAAGGTGCAAGATCAGCCTTTGAACAGGATGAGAACCTGATGGAGTGACAGACTCCACGGTGAAAGCACTGCAAGGAGGGAGCTGAGCCTCGACTCACTGGCCAAGCTCCAGCACAGGTAATTAAATTCTGCCTAGCTAAATTCTCTCTGCACTCTCAACAAGATACAGGTTTGTTATCTACTTCCCAATCTGCCCCAAACTGCGGGCAGCATTGTTTTATACAGCCAGACTGCTGCTGGGTTCCACTGGTGCGTGAAAGGAGCCATATCCATCCATCTCTTATCTGCCTCACAGGGGTGTTTTGAGGGCTAATTAATAAATATTTGGAAAGATGAAAGGTACCCAGGAAGTGCAAAGCATTATTGTTTCACACTCACCTCTGAGAAGATCTCTAGATAAACTCTACAACTCTGGGAATTCAAACAGTTACATGAATGGATTTCGCGATCAGCCCCTCCTGAACGGTCCCATCCTGCCCAAAGCTGAGCACCTCCCAGGAGGAGCTGAGCACAACACTCTCACTGAACCAGAGAGAAATCAACAGTGCTCCTCGTGCAGCAGGAGACCCACTCACAAAACACCACTTGCAGAACAAGGTTGCCTTTGTGGAAAAGTTATTTGTTCTTTAGGACACCTATGTTTCTGGTAAGAGCTCAGGATGATCACCACCACAGTCAAAAGAGGGTTTGCCACTGGGTTTAGAGACCATTTGATTTGATCTTGAAAGGAGAAATGGAAGGAGCAGTGGGAAGTGGGCACAGCTGGCTCTGAGGTCTTTACACAGTCTCACTCAATCTACATGACTAAAAGTAAGGAGTGTCCAGGAATATGACCTGGAGATGCCAGGGTCAGAGCCAAGGATGTGTGTCCCTACCTCTGGCCCTGTAAAACAAATAAAATAGTAATAATAAAATTGGCAGTAAGGAGTACAAAACTGGCAGTTGTTGCTACAACACCTTGCTGTTGTGATGTAGGGGGATCTCCTTTCTGACAAGGGACTTCTCACAGGACATTTCATGGCAGAAACAATCAGGGCTCCTTGGCCTTAGCTGGAAGACAGAGCTCCCAATTAAAGTCAATCTATGCTGCACTTGGCAGCTTGTCCCTATTAATCATCAACACGAGGAAGGAAGTTGGCTCTGGATGGCCTGATCCCTTTGGTTTCTCCCTGACATCTAAAAACCACTGGGACAGTTATAAAATAAAACCACTTAAAAAATAAAATACAGGCTTTCAGTTTTAAATGAGCTTCCTTAAAAAGATCTCGCCTCAGTGCTGCCAGGGCCCTGGTGCAAGAAGCTGCCAGGATGTCCCAGTTGGGAGCAGCGTGGCTGTTCCTGTAGTGGTCCCTGACCCTTCCCACAGTGGGCTCCTTCACTGCACTGGCTGCAGATCACTGGGGGGGTCAGTGCTCCCAGGAAACATTTTTCCTATGAAGATGCAGCTGTGAATTGCCTTTGGATATACATCTCCTGGATACTGTGACTCCAAGCCTGACGATCACAGATCTACCCAAAGCCCACTGAAACTGGGGAAAAGAGGGATTTAGCAGGAGCCCATGACAAACATACCCCAGAAAGCTGCATTTTGACTGGTTCACTCATCTGCCTCCTCCATTGACTGAGTGCAGCACCACTTGGTGTGGACAAGCAGAGAAAGCTATTTTAAATTATACCATCCCATATTCAGTTATTAAGCTACAAATAGGCTGCAATTACCAAAAAAATTCTTGGGATGGCCTAAATGCTACTATTTTTTTTTTATCATAAAAAAGTCACAGGGTTTTGTGTTTCAGTTCTTTCTGGTTTGGTTTTTTGTTTTTTTTTTTTGTTTCTTTAAATATGGTGATACAATTGCATTGATCCTCCTTTGGACAAAACTGAGATTTCAGAACTTCTCAATGAATCTATGTGCTTCTGTACATTAAAATCTAGTGTAGCATCACCGAAGCATTTTAAGAATTTCTCAGCCCTTTCCTAGAAAAGCTGTCAAAGCAGAAGTTACCTGCTCCCCACAGCAAGGTACCTTGAATTTGGTGAGGCCTATTTACTCATTTCCCACAAAGTAGAACAGCCTATTTCCTGGCCCTATGAAGGTCTGAGTGAGGTCAAACCACTCCTGACAAAGGTTTTCCAGCTGAGGACTCCGAAGAAGACACCATGAGACAAAAGACACACCTATACCTCAAAAGATGGGGTCCACAACCACGTGTGCGAGAGCAGGCAGGTTTCAAAGGGTGGGATAGTCTGAGCAGCAACGGCCTCTGGACTTTCACTGACCCTTTTTTATATGTCTAAAATGATCTGAGCTCTCTAAGTTTCATATGCATCCAGTAATGACTTCCTGTCCTCCTCAACCACTCCAAAAGTCAATGCTACTCTGTCCAAGACAAACTGCCCTCTTAAGAGGAATTGGGAAAAGACTTGTGCCCCAAGTGAATAACATCCAGCCCCCTCTCACTTTCCCAGCAGAGCTTCCCCTCTCTTTTCCACTCTGCCAGCATTTCCCACGCAGCCCAAATCCACATGCGAACACTTCACACGGCAGGGGGCCAGTTCTCACACCGCCAAACGCCAACCCCTTCAGAACACTTAAAACAAACACGGTGCAGTTCGCATCTTGCACTTGCTGAAATATAAACTGGGTCCTAGTACCTTGGTTTTCATCTGCTGGCTTCCCCCCGAGACAATGATTCAAGACAAACAGGTTACGTGCGGGTACAATGTGGAAGTGGTTTCGGTGAGGTTTTACACAACCCAGTTCCCACCACGGCTCAGAGAGCACCCGAGTACCCTCTGCTTCAGAGGTGTCTGCTCGGGGTGTGGGTGGCTTGGGCAGAAGACAGGGATCTCGTTTTTTGCTGACTGAGCTTCTGAGAAGGGGCTCACCACTCCAGCAATGAAATACAGCATCAGAGCCATCGACTGTCACCACTCACGTGTCAATACAACTCTGAACGTTCTGCCATGGGAAACTACAAGATTACCCTTTCCAAAAAATGGACAGGGCTTACAGAATTACTTGAAAAAGGCAAACAAACAAAGAAACAAACAAACCCCCCAAAACACCACCAAAAAAACCCCCAACCCAAAACCCCCAACATTACAGCTGTTGGCTCTCACTCTGTTCACCTATTGCTGCACACAGGGCATCTACATCTAGAGGAAAACAAGGAACAGATGTTGGGTGATAGAAAAACTTGAGCCTTCCATTGTTTTATTGACTTGTCACCACAGAGAAATTTGCTTTAATTTACTTTAAAAGTAAATGACTTGATCTTCATAAAACTGGTGGCAAGTCACAGTTCTTAATGAGGATGTTAAACAAGGATTCTGTTTAACAACCAGAGGCACCAATTCCAAATGCAATGCCTATTTGAACAGACACATCTATCTTCTCTTTTGAAACATGCTGGTTTATTTTCAAGATGTTCAACATACCCAGGGAAAAAAAGAAGCCTTTGAGCCCTTGAGAGCCTGTGCAAAAGCTTTAGGGTTTTTTTCCCCCTTCATGATACTTGATTGTACCAGATTGTACCAAGTAACTTCCTTTTTTTTTTTTTCTTCCTGAATGAAGTAATTCATATCTAAATAGAGACCTTTTGAACTCTACTGGCTTCGAGATAATCTACAATGTAACTTGAGGAAAAGTGAGAGAAAGAAAAAATGCCAGGAGTCCAGGGACTTAAAATCAGGCAGACACTCAACTTTTTAAATACAAACTTTTTAAATACAAACTACCAGCTTGTACCAGTCCTGGTTGCAAGCCTTGGTGTTCTTGAGAGGCTAAACTCAGTTTCCCAGACCCAAATTCCAGCACTGCCAGTCCAAATCAAACACCACTGATGACTGCAAATGGGCATGGTGTCTCTTGGGTACTGGGAAGGGAAAGGTCTTCCAACCACCTCACAACCAGCACAGGGGTTCATTTCCCACCCCAGCCATGAATACACCAACAGAAGCAGATAGCTTATCAGGCAGGAGGTTTTCAGAGATGGGAAATGAAGATACCTCCTTCACAAAGAGAGAGTTTTCAGAGGCTAGAGACTGTCACCCTTATCACTTTCATATGCTCTTAATGCAAAAGAAAAACTTACTCTGTAGCTCCCGATCCAAATATGTTGTTCGCAAGTTTGGCTACAACAGGCCTTAGTTGAAGGCTGTACTGGCTCATGATCTTTTCCCAGTCTTTCTTCACACTACAAAACTCATACAGCTCTGCAAGAAATTTCAGCTGCACCTATTTGGAAGCAATTTGCAGTTCACGACTTACAGCTGTTACTCAGCTTGGGTGACAGCTGAGTTTTCTGCCAGCTTAAGTTTGCCACATTCTCTGTCTTGGTCCCAGATTTTGTGCGAAGACCTGGAGGAAGACAAAGCAGTGATGGACCAAGGCATAGAAAGATGCAGAGTGCTCTCTGCTTCTGCCAAAGCAGCTGGTGCTGCTCTGAAGAAGAGGTTGTGAGATGTGGTGGGCAGGAGCCTTGGGAGAGGGAAAGAGAGTAGAAAACCCAGGATGTGAGAGCTCCCCTGGCACTAAGACACCCTGATGTTGCCCTGCACTGGGTATCTTATCACTGGTGGGAGAAGCAGGGCCTAAATGGACATCATGGCTACCAGATCTCTTTCCACACCATGCCCTCCAAAAGTTGGGTGTTGTCACACGACTAACCCCCACCACAGCATTTGGCTGGAACGTATGTGACCTCCTGTAGCACAGAGGTGCAGTGCCCTTTCGTGAGTGTTCAGGGAAAGAGGGAAGGAAAATGAAAGACACAATTATTTCCATGTCTGAAGTGAGTGGAATGGATCACAGGCCGTGGGAAGTGCCCATGTGGCCAAGAGGTCCTGCCCAAACCCAGCACCTGCTCAGGCTCTGGTTCAGCACAGCCACAGCACTGACACTGGAGTACCAATTTCCCTGCAATTCAGACAAAATGGCTCTAATTAGTTGCAAGCTCTTCTCCCTGGAAGTCTCTTATCCAGGCATAGACAAGTCCTCAGCAAACTGCAGTAGCCTGAGAAAAGCTGAGCCCGAGGTGTTAACGGCCGTGACTATAATGCAGTTAATTTAATTGGGTTGTCCATCCTTGATACTTGAAAAGTTCCTTTTAAATGTTACAACTTTTTTTTTTTTTAAACAACTGAGTTATTATTTTCTCCTGAACTCCATTTCCATTTTAATGCTGATGTTCACTTTCTTTTGCAAATTGAGTGGAGGTAAAACTCTCCCTATAATATACCATCCTTTTGAGCAACTTATTTCCTTTTGGTGCAGTTTCAAACAGATAGAGCTGTAATGGCCAAAATAAATTTTATCCCAGAAATACAAAAAGCTAAAAGTTAAGCTTAACTTATAAACCTTTTTTAAGGGAGAAAAAAATCATGCCAGCCTTATCACCATGACAGTCACAGTTGTTTAGATTTATTATGCCGTAGTAATCAGGCTATACAATAAATTCGCTATTGCAATGCATTAATCACTTTGCAAAGTAAAATGAAGTACTGAAAGGAAGACAATACATTTTCCCCCTCTCTTCCTTCCCATGGTAAGAACTGGTCCCTAACTCCATTCTTTAAAGAAGGAAGCACATATTTTCACTTCTGCTGCTACATCTATGCTTTGAGCCAATGGCTCAGCAAGGTCACTCTCATTTTGCTTTCCTCATAACTGAAGTGAGGTGGCAGCATGTGCCCCTACATCTGCTGGCACCTTTTAAGGCAGGGTTTGGTCAAGGCTTCAGTTAGGAAGCCAAAATCCTGCAAAACCTAAATCCACCTCCAGGAGATCCTCCCTGATATTCTGGCCTGCAGATTAAATCTCACTGTGGGGCAATTTTTAGCAGCGTATCTGAGAAGAAACATCCCTGGGGAATGTTTAATTGCAAGTAAACACTTATGGTTTGCTCCAGGACATCTCCCCACCAACCTCCCAAGTAAGACACTGGAAAACAATGAGAAAAGCAGAATTAGGAGGCTCTGTTTTCCCTCTTTTTTTTTTTTTTGTTTTAGATGTGAAGAGAATTTTCATTAAAAGAGCCCTAAAGTATTTTCCAACTTTAAAAAAAAACCCACACAACTTAGAGCCAAAAGCAAAGTCCAGGTCTGTGCAGATAGCTGAAAAATCCTCTTTGGTTCACCTTCATCAGAAGCATTTTGGGGAAAACTTCCTTCTGTCACAAAGGAAAGGTTGGATCTAACCAAACTAGGGATGAGCAGCAACACCAGCGGAGAGGAAGGCGGTGTGCAGATGGGTGTGGCTGCTCAGCTGCTGCTGAAATTCATGAACCCCGTGGGACAAATTCTGCATGGAGCACCTTGAAGGCACACCCCAAGGTGTTACCTGCATCCACAGAGGCTGCATCCTATCTCTTATTCTTACTTTTCTGTATAAAATCATAAAATGTCAAGACACGCTTCCTAAAGCCTGTCACTACCCTCTGGCTGTAGGCTGCACTACGATATTACTGTTAACAGGGCAAATTCGTGGGGATGCTGCAGTTAACACTCCCAGCTAAAGAAATGCTCCCTACCCTCCATCCCTCAAAAGACAGAATATCAGAGTAAGAATTAAATTATCCCCCTTTCAGATGCTGTAAAGCCTTCAGGCAGCATCCTCACAGTCCTTTTCAACACAGGTAAATTGAATTCCAGCAAGTTTACTGTATGTGGACTCTTCAGATGAGATATTAAATAAAAACGTCACGACCGTAACCCAGGAAGAAAAGACCGAAAAACGTGGAGCTGTTTAGTCTAGAGAAAAGGAGGCTGCTGCAAGCCACAACAACAGCCTTCAAATATGCAAAGGGTCAGTGCAAAGAGGAAAGGAAAAGGGCTGTCCTTGGTGTCTGAGGTGACTGGGACATGAGGGACTCGTGCTGCAGGTTAGACAAGGAGAAATGCTTTTAAGGAGGGGTGGTGGACAAGGTCTGCCAGGGGGGCTCCACGGAGGTGTCACGCTCTCCATGGGGGGCTTCAACGACAGGTTATGCAAATATCTGTCACGGATAATGTAAGCCTGTCTGACCCTGCCTCATGGCACAGGGATGGATTACATACCCTCCTGAGGCATCTTGTAACCCTATTTCCCTTAAAATTTTACACAGCTGAGCCCCCCAAGGGTAATTTTCCCCACTGCCCAAGCTTTTCTCTTATCTATTCAGGGTTGGTGCATCAGTTCTTCCCACTAGCTAAGTACCTGATTTGGGATGTAGTCCTGCAAATAAAAAGGCTGATGACTGCAGGGGTTACACCACTCTGATCCATCCCCTAATTCTTATGGAAATAAGCAAACGAATTGGATGAGGGTTGGTGTGAGAATCCAAGAATTTGGGCCAAAATCATCTCAAAAGTTTCTTTGAGATGAATTGTGCTAAAAATACGCAAATAATTACAAAATTTCTCGTGGATTTGCCTGGCATCTTCAAGGGTATTTGGCTTTCTGCTGTTTGAAGGAAAGCCCAAACAGGGCATGCTGTTTGGCTCCCCTGCACCAGCCAGGCTTCTCTGGCTGGAGATGGGGTGGGCATAGGACAGGACAGCAGTGTGACCAGCCTGCATCCAGATCCTTTAACTGCTCACCCCCTGAACTGTGCAGATGTGTAAGGAAGAGATGTTGGCTGCATCCCTGTGACTCTGGCAAGATGTGGAACTGCTCCACAGGGAAAGCCACAGGGAGGGATCCTGCTGGTAGCAAAATAATCTGTCCCTGTGACACCAGCACCCACAAGCACTGCAAGGGGACCTGACCCCAGGCAGATCTAAACACCAGCACTGGTGAAGAAGCCTCGCACAAACCAGCCCCTAAATCCATGCAAGGATGCAAAGCCCTCCAAAATAAGGCACGTGGGACTCTGAGTGGGGATGTGCTGCCAAGGAGCTGTGAGTCTCCAGATGTGCAACAGTGACAACCACCCTCTGACAGGGAGAGTTTGCTATGGGGGAGGAAGAAGAGATTTTTCAGTTTGGCTCTTGCTTCCTGAATTAAATTTCAAAATGCATAAAGCTTAAAAAAAAAAAAAAGTTAAAAAAAGGTGAAAAAAGTGAACCAGTGCCTCTTCCACGTTTGCTTTCCCAACTTATTTTCTTGTAAACTTTTTTCTGCCATACGTGCCACGACAACCCATAATCTAAACCTTTTCGGTGCTTTCTCTTGCCAAACTAGAGAATTTATTTCACGAATTGGATTAGCTTTCTCGATTGCAAACTGGGAAACCTAAAAGTATATAATAAATTGTAAGAAATGCTTAAAGAGATAATATATCAATAAATAAACCTTGCACTTAATCTGAAAAACATTAGGTAGTTGGAGTGATGACTGATTTAACACTACCCATTTAGTCTACCTGTGATAATGTGTTATTTCAACCCAAGACTTCACATTAGGTACAATCTTGGCTGAAACCTTAATTTAGAAATAACTGTAAAACATCAAGGATTTTTTTTCTTTCTCTCTCTTTTTTTTTTTTTTTTTTAAGAAGATTTAATTAAAAACACGAGATGAAGTAAATATTTTAGGCAACCAGCAACAAAATGGGAAAATACCATGTGTTTGGAGTTTTAGTGCCCTCTGAGTGCTGGAATTTATTTGCAGCAAGCAGAAAATAGACAGCAAGCATAAAAATTCAGCAGATTCCCGCTAGTAAAATTATTTATCAAGCTAACAAGGGAGGAACCCTTCTAGTAGCAACAAGCCAGCAAGGAAAAGACGTGCCTTTATATTTTACCTTTGGGTTAGCACACCAGTAAAAATGCCAACTGACAAGCACTTCACATAAACATTTCTTTCTAAATGAGCTGCCTTGTTAGAAAAAAAATCTAAGCAAAGGAGCAGTACAGTCAACAGACAGAAAAACCCAGGATGAATACTACATTGCTCCACATTACAGGAAAATATAAATAAAGACATAAAAATAATGTTGATGCATAAACGAGTTTAATGAATTAACGCTTCATTTTGCATTTAAATAAACTACTAGGGCTATAAATCCATCTTAGCTTCAATTTTTCCAAGAAAGAATACACCTCAGTTATCTGTCCTTTCGATCTTTTTTACCCCTGGAACTAAACGTATGCACACAAAGTCAAAATAAAAAAGAAAACCCAAGTGTGAAATATGTGTGTGTGCACATGCAGTCACTGCGCTGTTGTTAGCTGTGCTGCTCAAGCCCCACTGCAATATTTATCGTACACTTATTTTACGACTGGAGCCCTGAAGTAGGTTTTACAGTTTAGTTTAACGATATCAAACTTTGATTATAAATTATAAGTGGCTTTATTGCAGCCTGAAGAGGCAAAAAATTTGGAGACACTTGATTGCCCGATCCCAATTAAATTTTAAAGAAATAGTAAAGCGACACACATTGGCTGAGTAGCTGAGCTCCAAGGAGCACTGCAAATTACTCCTGCCGGCTGTGCAGCGGGGTTGTGCCCTCCGAGGACTTCTTTGCTGGAATGAACATTTGACAATTGTCAGCAAGCTTTAAAATAAAAACCAAACTAAACAAAAGAGAACAAAACAACAACAACAACAAAATAATCCCAAGGATGGTTCTCAAGCGTTATTATTTTCGTTGCAGAAAAAAAAAAAAAAAGCTCGTGGGAGGGTAGGGGGCAATATCAGACTCAGCATTTCAGATGATTCTATAACTCAGGAAGTAGAACCTGCCACAGTTGTTGACAAAGAAGGAAAAAAAAAAAAGGGAAGTTTTACACTAAGCGGAGCAGTCAGAGGGAAGCACAGGTTGGAGCAGCATTTCTGACTGATCTCAGATGATTTTCTGGACACATTTATAAGACAGACCCTGCATTACTCACTCAGAACTCCAAAGGCAGGGAAGACAGATGGGGAAAGGTGTGTGTGTGTGTGGGGGGGAAACCCAAACAACTTATATTAAAAAAAAAAAAAAAAAAAAGTCTATTTTGAGCTTTTGCTCCCCTCAAAGCCTGGCATTCGTCTCGCCTCTGCAGCAGCTCACAATGCAGGGAGGGAAGGCAGCGTTTCCCACTCCCCACACCAGCGCCCCAGGCTGCTGCTCCAGCCAGCCCCGGGCGTTGCTGGGGATGAGGGAGAAAGTCTCCAGCTCCCAAATTCCACCCCTGGGCCCGATCCTGCATTCTTCTCACACCCGAGTCCTGCAAAAACAACGGGATTTTTGGATGTGCGGAAAATGCCGAAGTGAGCTGGCGTTTGTTAGCTGCTGATGGATTACATTAATATGAATATTTGTCTGTAGGGGACAAACACGTTTGAGAAGCGAGTGCAACATTACGGGCAAAACATCAGCAATAATAACAAAAAAGGGTAGAGAGAAGCATCATTGATGTAAACCATGAAATAAATAATATATGTCAACTTTTATGTTTCTTGCCTTTGATCTGGGTACAGCTGACATTAAGTCCAGGAACTGATACCTTTTTAGCTGAGAAGACACAAGATGTCAAGTTATATTTTTTAGTGCAAGGCCAACACAGGAAAACAAAGCTAAAGGAGTCAGAGAAGCGAGCACAACAGAAATCACAGAGATTATCTCTTGTCATTGGAAAGAAAATGATGGGACTCTCCATGGAAGCTGAGTGGTTAATATAATGTTGTCTCCACTTGGCCATTCTTTCCTCCTTAGAATATAATTTGGGTGCAAGTAATATGGAAAGAGATTGTTCCTGCGCACAGCAAGGGAGTGCTGTGGGTAGAG
Organism: Empidonax traillii; assembly: GCF_003031625.1. Lineage (NCBI taxonomy): Eukaryota > Metazoa > Chordata > Aves > Passeriformes > Tyrannidae > Empidonax > Empidonax traillii. The sequence goes on along the minus strand of NW_020955606.1, from coordinate 205,479 downwards.
CCACTGAAGAATGAGGACTACAAGACGTACTTATGTAGATATCCCTCACTCCCTGCCTGCCTCTCGTTTTAACTCTCTTGTAAAGCCGTTTGAAAGTGGAAGCTGTTTGGAAGCACACACATAAAAGCATCCATTAAAAGGCGTTACATTAAAACTCCACCAGATCCTGCCCAAGTGATACAGAGGCAAGCTGGAGCACCACCACAGATCCCAGGGAGGCTACTCCTGCCTTGGCCTTGATGGAAACAAGCAAACCCTGCCTTTGTTTTACTTTCTGGCTTGCTTTTTACTAGCACCAGCCTTTTGGCACGGGTCTAAGTCCAGAGCCTCTCCATCAGCTCCCTCATGCTCCTGAGCATTCGCACAGGTAAAAGGACGCAGAATTTGGCCCTAAGTGTCTATGCTGGAGCTGAAATGGGGTTAGTGGGTTGCTCCCATCAACACTTACAGCTGGCTAAAACCGCAGCCAGAAAACCGCAGGCAGGCAGCAGAAATGCCACCTCTGATTGTTCACCTCTTTAAAACAGGCACCTCTCCCCAGGGAAAACAGCCCTTCCCCTGGGAGACTCCGGATGCGCTGCCGTGCACCCCGCTCCTTTACAGCCTGGCCCCGTTAAGCACTCACATGCCTTCACACCCCCTTTCCCTAAATTAGCCTGAGCCTGAATCTGGGCTGGGCTGCGCAGGGAAGGGCCGGGGAGCCCGACCCTGCCGTCAATAACCCAGCACAAAGCCCCTGCTCAACGCCGAGCCGCGGCTTAATTACCTATCACCGCTAACAAAAGCGCTCTTTATTTTGATTAACTTTGAGGGAACAAGGTTCCCCACCATCAGAGTATGTTTAAATAATTACACAGTGCAGACTAATACGCCTGGAAACACAAAAAGAGGGGGAGTAGGGAGAGGGGAGAGAAGAAAGGGAAGACATGAGCTCAGCCTTACTTCCCAATTTAAACTAGGAATGACCTCAGGGTCAATTTTTCAGAGTATCTCAGATCAATTCAATTCTCACCTCCGCTGCCTACCTGCTAGCAAATGAACTTACTGTGCCTTCCAATAGACAGAAATGACTAAAAGGAAATCGCATTTAGCTGCATCTGAATAACCATGGTTATTAGATGATGCGTGCAGAGGAAAAATTACCATTTCCCTTCTCCTTCTCCTCCTTGTGATTGTCATTCTCACCTCACTGGTGATTAAGATGTAGGATGCTCTCGCAGATTGTTAATTAGGTGTTAATATCTGCAAGGGGCCACAGCAAGCTCCTACACCTGAGGTCATTTCTCAGAAGTCAGGCTGTCTCCGGTGACAATACCTGTAATTCCCATAGCTAGTTTGATTCCCACTCAACAGCTGGAGCTAGTGTTTCTTTCATGTCTGGTTTCATTTCCTATCTGAAATTATATGAGTGCTAATATCTTTATTATCTTTGCCGTAGAAGTGCAGTGCCGGAGCAGGGCACAGCGTGTTGTTCATGGGCTTTCTTTTTTTCTTTTTTTCTTTTTTTTTTTTTTTCCTCCTCACGGCGTTTTCAAAACATTTCAAGCAAAAATCTTTACGGTTAGCAAATTTACAGCTGAGGACTCCATTACGGATCGGGAGGGGTAGAAGGTAGGAGGGAAACAATAATAATTTGGGGATGGAAGAAAAGAAAAGCTGCACAACTGCTGAATGGTAATGGCTCGAACCTTGGGAAATAAAGGTAATGGCAGGAAGGGGAGGAATTACAAGGGCAGTGTGACCTCTACATGTCTTGCAGGTGCACAGGAGCTATTCCACATATGTGTGTGTACGTACAAGTATTAAAGATGTATTGTCTTTAGGAGAGAAAGGGGGCACATAACTGAGCCATGATTTTGCCTACGTTTTGACACATTCAAAATCAGGGTAAAGTCAGGTTACGGGTAATTCAGAAAAATACCAGCTCCCAAAGCACCTGACCTTTGTACTCCTGGCCTGGTACACTCAAGAAACTAAATTCCCATCCCTGTAGAAATGGTGAATGGGACTTGGGCAACACCAATGACTTCTCATCCCAGGACACAAAATAAGGTACATGACAAGCACTTCAATAAACAAGCTTTCCTTAAAGGGCTTCAAGGAACATTACAGCTATTTTTTAACTCCCACAAAAGCCTAGAAGGTAAGAACTAATTATCTATGTTTATAACTGTGTAAACTGAGATATAAAGAGATCAACGGTAACAGACCTTTAGAAGAAACCTCAGATAACAAGTTTAAAGTGCTCCAGTATTTTGCTGAATCTAGAATCAAATAACTGGGTCAAAGTCTCACAAGTGAGTCAGACCGTGACTCCCAACTCCCGCTTTCTTCACTCTCTAAACATTGGGACTATATGTGGAAGCCTGAGAAGTAATTTTATATGTGGGATGTTAAATCAGTACTTTTCCTGTCTCATCAATCTCCTGTATTTTGGTACAGTGTGAATCATTTGGTAAGTGGCACAAATTAGAAAACCCAGAGGAGATGTTAAAAATATTACTTTTTTTTTTTTTTTAAGCACTTATCTTAGAATCCTTTATTAGAACTAAACAACAGCAAGAGCTAGATCATTGGAAAATATTTTAGAGTTTACTCTAAACACAGGGCAAACTATTAAATTGACTTTGCTGGGAATTTTAGGGGAGTAAAAGCTGTCAAATACAGCATATACTTTCTCTTTGCTTATAAAAAATCAAGAAGTTTTCTTACTTCAGATTCACAGGAATGAGCTAGAAGGGAGTTTGAGCCATAGTAAAGTTGTGCTTTTTATAAACCCTCCCGAATTTTTTTTCTACCTGTGTGAAATGACGTGTAAATTGTACAAAATACATTTGGGGAGAGGAAAGGGAGAGAGAGAGAGGTTACTATGAATTTTTTAATCAAGAATAACATATTGCATCCCATTTGATAGAAAAGATTCTCATTTAGGCTTAATACAGCACATCTGCTTGAAAAATACATACAAGGCTCCCATTGATTGCTGTGGGAAGTTTGCCAATAATATTTCATGGAAGTTATCTTGATATCAGCCTTGGAAAATAAAGACATTTTACAAGGAGCATAAATTCAACAACGGAAAGTTAAAAATAACTCACTCATGCATAAAGAAATTTGATTGGTTTTACAGCTCCTAGCTTTAATTTTCAATTTTATCAGATGTGCGGTCTGAGAATAAAACTTAGGTGACATGGTCTAGTTTACACTGAAGTTGGATGGTTTGACATCGCAGGCCATGGCCATGAAAGGTGAAATGATGTCATGGACAACACATGGACTCAACTGCACATCACAAATACACGTGAACAGTATAAGGGTGCAAAAGGTCTTGCACAAAACACAAATCTCTTTTAAAAATGTAGATGAGAATGCAGGACTAGCAGCGAAAAGTAGGTAAATGTACACTTTCAGAGTGCCATGATTTCCCCTGTGTGAAAGGTCTTAGAGGCAAACTGGAAAAGGAACAGAAAATACATTTCTGTTCTCTACTGCTCCTTATTCTCTCCTTAGTTTAGGTCTCATCCATGTGGGGAAATTAGGTAGCAAACCACACCACAGTGCTATCCATTCCCTGGGTGGACACTCCTACTCTAGAATGAGAGTGGATTTTCCTGGTTAATTTATTTTATTTTGAAAGCAGCTTAGCTGCATTGGGGAGGGGGGAAATCCACCCTCACTCCCAAATAAGAACATCCATCCAGGGAATTCACAACTCGGATACCGCAGTATGAGTTCAGATTTTGCTTTTCATTAGTATGACCTCGGCTGTAGACATTCCCATTGTGGTGGAAGTGTGGTAAATTCCCCAGGAATTCAAGGGGGATTTTACCAAAGCCTGCAGTGGGGCCAGGAGCCCACCCAGGACCTCTCCTCTCACCTGGGATGTAGGTAGGATGCAGTTTACATCCCAGGGTCCATCACTGCCACATCCTGCCCTCGGAGCTCTAAAAAAGTCCTTCAGAGCCTCTTTGAGAACTGAAACATTAAGTGTTGCACACAGTGATAAAAAACAACTTTTTTTTTCTTGCCCTTTTTAAGAGAAAGCCTGCCTACAGTTTTTTATGTCAGAAGAAAATTCTACTTTCCAGCATCATCATGCCGATCAGGAAATAGAGGGATATTTTGTTCCTGTTGGTTTCATGATGTTGGAGGATGGAAAAGGTCTTCTGCACCAACAAAATACACTGAAACACAATAAAATACACCTGGGCTTACATCTGTACTGTGGGGGACAGATGCTGTTAGGGGTTGGAATAGGCCAGAATATGGCCCTTGGAAAATAGCAGTTGCTTTGTAAAATACCACAATGCCCCCTTTGTGGTCTTTTATGGGGTAGCAACGAAATTTTTTTCCTGGTGTAACAGTGCATTTCATAAACACAATTTTTGTCCTGCAGTGCTTACTCTGAAAACTCCCAGCGATCCCACCAGGCTGGAGGACATGGCACGACACCACCACCTGATCTCCACCAACCCTGCTGCCACCTGACCTGCCGGACACCTTACGGCGGGAACCTCTTCACCAGCAACCTCCAAACATTCCGGTCACACTCACAAAACGAACTGCCTTGAAATGCTAAAAGTATGCCAGAAATAACACAACTCCTTCAAAGGAGCCAAGTTAGAAAGTTAGACCATGGAGACTACTGTCCACTGCTATAAATGTACAGTCTTAAATTCCACACTCCCCCCCCCAACCAAAACGCCTCCGTGAATACCAAGTGAGTGCACCTTCAGACAGCGTGCAGGATCGGAGTTTTCATATCTAAGCTTATTATTCCTAATATCGCAGAGACACTTCCCTGAATTGTCCTTCTCCTTCCCAAATTCCCCATCTGACCAGATGTCTTTCTCTCTCTTGCTTTCACCTGTCAATCATGTTCACAGCTGAAATTTGATTTCTCTCCCAACAGTAACCTTAGATGAAATATTACCATAGGGGTCAGAACTGTCTGAACCTTGCCATAAAAGTTTGTTAACTCTTCCGAGACTCAAGAGTTATTTGCTTAAAAGTAATGGATTCTGCTGCTGGTTCGTTTGGGGTTTTTTTCTATAATATGTGAAAAAAGCAACCACAAAATAGTGAAGGAAGGCTGAAGGAATTGTCCTGGAGAACAGCAGGTTAAGCAAATCCTGAGATCACAAGTGTTCATAAGGGAAAAAGCTTTTCTTTTTTATTATATTGATAAGAAGAATATGTATCACTGATTTATATAAATCTAATAGCCATATAGAGAGAGAGAAATTACAGGAAGAATATATAGAGAACATACATATATATGTAAAGAAATTACAGTTTTCCTATGGGATTATTGAAATTAGAAATGTTACACTAGGAGCAAGGTGACGGAATATGTGCTGCACCTTTGCAAGGAAAATACACACTTCATGTATTTACCTGAGCTGAATCGTGACTTGGCTCTGTCCTTGCAAAAAAACATATTGCACTTTAAGTTTTCACAAAAAACCACAAATGGTCTGGTTTCCCTCTCATTTACAATGGTGAAATACAGAAAAAAAACATGCAGTTAAGGCAAAACCCTTCCCAGGGTGTTCTTCAGGAAAGTGAGAGGAGCATCAGGCTCAAAATGAAGCTCTTCTGGTGCTCCTGCAGCCCATACACCATGAAAAACTTCTCTCAGTACTATTTATTTTAGAGTTTAGAGCACTAATTACATCTTCCCCATCCGAATTTAAATTTTAAATACTAAATCTATTATTTAAATTTATTTTTAACAATAGAAAATAAATCCATTATTTTATTATTTACGTTACTTTTAAAAAATAAAAAATAAATCTATTATTTAGACAAGCCTGATTCCACGAGCTAATAAAATTCAGCTGTTTTCTAATAGCACTTAACCATTGATCAAAGCACGGCAGGCAGTACAGCAGCCTGTGCTCTTAACCAAAATAGGAGGTTTCATAAAAAAATTCACACAGGAATCTGTCATTGCAACCTCGGTGCTCATTTAACCCACTTAGTATTTTTATAGTCAAGGTCAATAAAAATCAGATTTCATGGAAAAAAAAAAAAAATAAAGTGCCTCTTTGAGTCCAGCAGGGGAAAGGATTGAAAGTTTTAATTCCCACATTTTCATTAGCGGCATATTTTTTAGTCAATGTTGACAGACTGAATGAACATGAATTTCCAGAGGAAAGCAGTGCTGTGAATTAAACTCTATTGTAATTTGTAAGTACTGAAGTTGTCTAACACAGACTCATGATTTTCATCAAGATCTGAGGGAGATCTTCAGAAGACCCATCCTTAATCCCCGTAGCTGATGTCTGAACGCCAGCATTTGAAGAAAAAGAAAGAAAACATTTGCAAAGGATTATATATGAGTTGTGGGACACGGGAGAGCTGCCTGGCTGACAAAAGTACAAAGCCCCATCACTGCAAACGGTTCCTGTAGGCACCTGAAAGTCAGTCAGGCACCCAAAAGCCCAGGAAGCTGCACCACAGCCTGTCACTGGCTCCCTGGGGCTGGAGCAAAAAGCACCATCTTAGCAGCAGAAAACAAAGCAGCGAAATTACCACCCCTGCTGAAATATGTCAAATTGCTAATGAAAATGAAAACATACCTTTTTTTTTTTTTTTTTGACCTCAGGTAACAGGGATTTTCACATCACCGTTGTAGATGATTCTCTCGGGTACCTAATTTAGCAAATATATTAAAATAAACCATTATTAAAAGGAATATTTAACATTGTAAAGCCTGTCTGTTGTGCCACTATGGTACAGAATAGGACCTTTTATATGCAAATCTTAAATTAAATTTAGAAAGTCTCTTGCACTGTTTATTAACTCTGAGTGAAGAAGAAATGAACACAGTTTGAAGTGAAACATTTCTAGCTCACACATCTAGTATTTACTTCACATTAATAACAGGAGACTTACTGACAAACTACCTTAAAAACACGTATTTTTGCCTCACCAGTGAATATCAGCTTCTAAGACATGAAAGCATGTAGCTTTCTGTATTTCTTTCTTAATGATCGTTATTAGCTGCACTAATGTAATTGGCAAAATAATAATCAATTTTTGTACACACTCCATTATTTTCCAGACAGTAGTTTAATAACAAAAGCAGAGCTGTCATTTCTCCCTGCAGTTACTCACACTGTACAAATTCATCCTGTCAACACATATTTAAAATCTAATTTAAAAAAAAAAAAAAATTCAACATAGAGTGAATCTTTGTACAATAAGTGAGATAAGTCAGCGAGTCAATCCACATTTCTTAAATATGGATATTTTGTTGTGTCCCTTATAGTCAGCTTTCTCTCCCTGAGTGTGCATACCCAGGCATACACATATATTTTCTATAAACTGCCTGCAGGAATGCTTCAGCTTCCTCCATTTATTGTAACTGTGCAGCATAATCAGAACAAGAATAAACCACAAGTCTGATTGACTTGAATAAAAAAAAATAGGCAAGACAAACCATAGGTGCTTTTCCAGCATTTTGATTCCAGATCAGCTCTGCAGCTCTGAAAACAAAAGTCAGTGGCATGGGGTTTTTTGTTTGTTTTGTTTTTCTTTCTTTCTTTCTTTCTTTCTTTCTTTCTTTCTTTCT